>NC_143195.1:38069166-38373333 GCF_051530095.1 Phoenix dactylifera
ATAGCTGAAATTTAAAGTGATAAATAATAACATAAATAGGAGCCCACTGTGTAAAGAAACAGCACATAGCCAGTGAAGTGCCTGCCTAGGCACCAACCTAGGTGCCCACTGCCCAGATCGCCACCTCACCTAGCGGGCAGGTGCCTGTGCAATGGGGCTGCCCAGGCGACCAGGCTGCTGCCTATGACAACCTTGGGGCATCATTTAGCAAAATTTAAGAAAAACAACAAGTTTAATGTAGAGACATACTAGTGGCCTTGTCAACAACAACCACAGAAGGATCTGGCTGGTTAAACTTTGGTTCTTCGATATGAGCTTTCCAAAGTGAAATAACGATGCGTGGCTTCGCAACCTGTTTGCCAATAAAAACCTTAGCAATGGAACATTAATTGTTTAAGTCATTGCATATCCTGTCGTAAATGTAGAAAAAATTAATATGGACAAACAAAAGAAAAAGTCAGTTGCGGAAAATGAGTTGCACATGTTGAACTCATGCAAATTAAACATCAAGTGAAAATTTTGTGAGCTATACGTGGTCCAGTATCAAGCAAAGTTGAGTCACACATCAATTTACGAACAGTTACTCTTAAGGCATTCTGACTCTGCTCTTATCCTACATCAGCTTCTTCTTAGGATTGAACCACAAACGACGAGCAATACTACAGAATTACACATTCTAGTTTTTTAAGGAGGAAAAAATGCAAACTGAACCACAAGAATACTGAGAGACCCCCCAAAAATGCAAATATGATTTTGAGAACATCCTGAACTCAAGACTTAATTAGCTAATTCTAGCCAAACAGAGACAACAGGGCCAATCTCATTATAGCATACTATACAGACAAACAACACTTAAGATTTGGATAGAAAATTTTGTTCCATACATAGTGGTTGATTCTGCCACACAGCATCTCTCTTAGAGTATTTGGCAATAAAAAGAACAATTCTCCAACTTATAATATCACTAAAATCCAGGCAACAAAAAGAACCTGATAGTCTAGTAGTGCTATTGTGAGATGCCTTGCTACCTTGCTGGAATCGAGGCTTCTATTATTTTTGTGATCATAGTAAACGAGAAGCTGCTGCCAGTGGACCTATACTCAGTCTAACTTGATGGTCCTAAAACCTTTGCATATTTCTTCATAAGAAGTTTCATTTGTAGGTTTGAAATGCTTGGACTTGCAAAAGTTAATTTACCTAGCTGAAGCATATGTTGATCCATGTCCAAATTTTATATAGAAGATAAGATTAAACAAAACTCCAACAGAAGTCCACTTTCCTTCAAGAAGTTGATGTTAAGAACAAACAGAAAATCAAGCAAATGAGATTCCAACAATGGAATTTCCCTAAGAGTTGAATTCCCCCCCCCCCCCCCTCTTCCCAGCAAGTCCAATGAATTATCTGCATTTCAAGCACATTGCTGAAACTTTTCACCTATTCAAAAGGCAATATCCTAGATCTCCTTCCTCCCCACTGCATTTCCAATCCACAATTTCATCTCCTGATAAAGTTTAATTTCTCTTCCTTAATAGTTGCAATAAGGAATTTAGTCTTGTTACCTTCTTCAACACAGAATATCCAGCTTATAGAAGACCTCCTTGTGCTTTAATATTCCTGTATCAGATTCAACATTTCTTTCTAATCCCTTTCATTTAAAATCACAGAAAATCTCCTCTTTTTTCAGAAGTCCATTGTTTTTCAATTCCATTTTTTGATATTCAACTTTCTAAGTTGTGAGATAAAGTTGCAAGTATGGACTAACATAGTCATCTCAGTCATCAACCACGAACAAATTAGGCCTTGAATAATACTGCATTAAATGGTCCTGAACCGAATTTCAGTGCTTACGAGAGGATGGTTAAATGATCTGAACAATGCTAACCAAGGGGATCGACAATGTTTTGCTACCCTTGAAAGATAAAATAATAAGCATAAGCAGAGGATCAATATGTAAGCTCATAGAAAATGTGTGAAGCAGCTAACTTGAGAGACACGCGCTCAAATGCGCAAAATGCTTAAAGCAATTTCAGGATAGAATTTTCTGCATTACTTAAATTTTGGAGTTAATTTTGCACAAACACCCAGCAAAAACAAAATAACAACCCACTTCTTCTCTAACAAAGATTAACGTATACTCCTCTTCTTTCTTTTTTAGTGGCAGATAAACTTTTAAATTGTAATTCCTCTTTCCATCCCCCTATGTATGTGGAAGATATGTACAATGCATTAGAAATGACAAGGTAGAAAGGCACCCCTTTTCCATCACCAAATAAATTTAAAATAATGTCCTCTTTTACGTCAATAAAGGCGTAAAATTTCCAGTCGTCCATATATTAAACCAAAACCACAAAGGAAAAAAATGTTTCAAGATGCACTAGACAGAACCAATAGGACCGGTGCTACTAAGCTATCGTCACATCATCAAAGTGGCATGCATGCTACTAAGCTATTTATCTTCTCATGTACTTATACGATTACTAGAATTTTTTCCCAAGCAAAATGGTGGCAAGGAACCTCACAATAGCACTAGACTATCAGATTGAAGAAGTTCTGAATACATTAACTATGATATGGCATCATGTACTAGTGATGCTTCAGCTATGATTTCATAAAAAAATAGTTAAACTTTGGTATAGTTCTAGTTAAACTAAAGTGTGACAGTGAGGACTTATTCCAATAGGTGTCATTTATTGGATAATGCTGATCAAGTCATGCATGTGTACTATAAGTTAAAAAAAAATTCCTTAGGCATAAACCCCTTTACATGTAGGTTCTTTTGCACATATAGCAGTAAACAGGTCCTTCTGTAATAATGAAATGGTGTAAAACAAAACCAGAACAAGTTCTAGTTCACTGAGATCAATTATACTAGATATGCTTTTCTTAAACCCAAAACCAAGTTTCTTGCAAGTTGGAACTGATCATATATTTTAATAGAAAGATGTTTTAGGAAAATAAACAATCACTTACAGACTTTGGTAGGGGTACTCACTAAAACGTATAAATAGAGCCTAACATGGTTCGCCATAAAAATGGGTGAGAAACCAAACCCTCCCTCTAAAATTAAATAATTCAAACTCTCAAACATAATATACCTTTTATTCCATGCAACAAACAATAATATCAGGCACATCCACTATAGTAACTAAACAAAGGTGCTCATGGATGCATGTAATTTAACAAGATAAATGGAAATTTATCATTTTATAATTTATGTTTACACAACAAGTTTCATTGGGGTATATTTGCTTCCTTTTTCATGCATACCTTGAGTACAAACCTAAAATTGCAACGTTTTGTTTGCTAATTCTCAGGCAATGAGGAGCTAACCCTAGATGGTAAAATCATGAGTAGTTATAATAGAAGAACATTTATCAGATAAAGAAAGAAGAACATCGTTTACAATATGAAATGATGAAAAGTAAATCATAAGCTGGTGCTTCTTTGTTATACCTGCAGGTCAGGATATATAGCTAACTCAAACTTCAGAGGCCTTGTCGGATTACGGGAATCGCAAGGTAAAACCACAGCCCAACTGTAAAATAAATGCAATTATGATCAGCATGTATGTTGAGCCTTTCAACGGAAGCAAAAAATTCAAATACAATGTAAACTGTAAGTTAACACAGTCCAAAATCTGGACAGCTGTCTACAATTTTTAAATTAAAAATAGATCGCATTCAAAAAGGAAACTTAAAATATATAATTGAAATATGTACAGACATTTTTCTTGACATCAGCTGTCGAGCAAATGCTTCCAAAAAGCCCGGCCCATAATGCTCCCGCAGCCAGCCAGAGAAAAGGCATATTCGACTCTGAACACAAGATACCACATATAATGTATAAACAGCATAAAACAAGAGAATGAATGATACCGTACACCTAGGTTAAAATTCAAAAAGTGTCTACCAAGCATACCTCAATGGCACGGACAACATTGCAGTGCCCCTTCTCTCTAGCCAAATCAAGTGCACTGTGACAATCATCATTCATGATGAAAGGATTTGCTGAAAAAAGGTTAAGCAGGGATTCAGTATCACAAAGAATCAGCAGATAACGCAAGTTTGCTATAGAAAAATTTAAACATAATGTTTAACTAGATATACCTCCATGAGAGAGAAGTAAATGAACAGTTTGCTCGAGGCCTTTTTTTGCAGCATGATGCAGTGGTGTTCCTGCATGAGACCCTACAGTGCACAAAAGAAGCACAAGACTTTTATGCCCCATGACAAATGATCAACTGTTCCATAACTAAATAATCATATATGAGTACAATGTTTTGCTGAAGCAGAACCACTAAATACACTCTTAAAATATAATAAGGTGTCAGAGTCAGAACCTATCTGCTAACAGGCTGGCTTAATGCCTTAACATACAGAGTTAAAAAAAAAAAAAACTCCATAAAGTGGATCTTTAGCTTTCCTAATGTCAATAGACTAGATTTGTGGCATAATGTTTTCATATAATTAAAGCATAGATAACATATAGAGAAAGCACCTAAGTATATGTCTAATATTTACATAGAAAAAATAAACCTTAGGCAAAGTTATGTTGAACCCCAAGGTTCAAATATGCATGGACAGAACAGAAGGGAGAGAGACAAAGCCTAGAGAATAAGAATCCACAAAAATTTCTCTCCAGCTATGCTCATTTCTATCACCATCTAGCTGTGCATTTTTCTGAATTCAACTAAACACTTCATGTACTTTCATCCCCTATGTTTCTTACGAAACAAAGTCCAAAATTTCATAAGACAATAAACTTTAACTAGACAATTATACTCTAACCAAAGCAACTTAGGTAAGTCCAGACTAAATTCCAACATCCTCCTTAATTCGGATGATCAATTCCATCGTATGGTAATATGGGCAGTGCTATTTTCATCACATAATACTGAACCAGCGATTGTCTCATGAAAGAATCTGCGCCATCCATGCTTCTGAAAACTTCAGAAACTTCTTTTAACAGCTGTCCACCTCTGATATAACACGAATGTTGTGCAACCAAACTTTTGACTTGATCCAGTGTCTCGTTCCCCAGCTTATCCTGATCACGTACACTAAATCTTCTCATGTCTTTCATGTTGAAAACACTTTGGATGCATGCCTCTTCATTTAAAGAGGTTTTCCAACCACAACACATCGACCTTCTGCAATAGGATCCTTGATCTTGTCAACCAAGCTGTCATGCATTACTCCCAGTCTTAATGCATGCATAATTTATAGAATCACATTCATCATCAACAAGGAAAATATAAGGATAAAATGCATCTTCTCATAATTACTAGATGATTCACATGCACAACTGCAGTGGTCACCATTTTCATGAACCAATCTGGCTTCTCTTCTTCCTCCCTGGATCTCGTCATTCATCTTCTCCAGATAATTTCAGGCTTTTTGCTGTTTCAACCTTGAGATCTTGTCGACAACCTCATCCACTGCTTCGTAGATCTAGGACCAGGCTACTTTGTCCTTCCAGTTTTATTGCAACACCTCCTATGGTTGAGAGAGCATTGGCACTCTAGCTCATCGACCATCTCAGCATAGCCATTCTCCACCAGATCCGCTAGCTCCTCAGATTCAAGCAGGTATATCACGTCTTGATGATTCATTGTGCAAGAGTTTCTTCCATTGCACTTTGGCAGCTTCCCCCAGACAATCCAATCCGTCATGATAATCTGCCTTTGACATCCAACTTGCATGTTTGACTTCACTCAACCTATCAAGCACCGCTCACTCAATCAATCATCATTGTTGTGCTGGCTAGCCCCTGGAATCTGACCAGTGGTTGAACCTGCAAGTTTAAATATGCATGCAGCAAAAAAAGAGGAAGCATACAATCCCAAAAAAAAAAAAATCACCTCTAGCCCTGTTTGGTTCTATCAATATATGTATATATAACAGTCACTCCTCAACACAGCAGGCCAAGGCCTTCCCGCTCAAACATGAACACCATTCGGCTATGCACCTTAGATTCATCTAGAACACTTTACATACTACATACTAAATCCCTATTTTTCTTTAAATTAGGTTAGTACTTAACAATATCCTTGAACTCACAAAATGTTAAACCTCGTCCCAACAACCAAACATCAACCCAATCACCTTAGACTAACTCTAAGTTGCACTCCATCTACTTGTATGAGCTAAAAAAAGTCAAGCAATTCGAAAGTTACTTTATTTTCCTCAAGCATAGAAAAGTCACATGCACATCTTAGACACCAAGCACACTTAATGGAAAATAATTTAATTTCTTATTTTCCAATCACGAGGACCATAGAATATCAATCGTTTTTATCTTGCACCTATAATTCAAAATAGCTTCGGTCACTAATTTGCCTCAATGAATTTCTCAATAGTTGTATAAATCTAACCAACATGTTCGACATCTCGTACCAATGCTAGACCATGAAAAATGAGTTCAAGGCAAAATGATTCACAAGCATTCAACTATTTCCTCTACACTACAATAGTGAAACCGATGCATGTATGTCCCTTCTTCTTGAAGTTGTCAATCCATCAACCCAGAAGTAAATGGCCATAGAATCACAAAGTGAGAACGAGAATAAGTCTCTTACCAGGCCGATAAGCATTCACATTGGCACCCATCTCGATTAGCGCTTTTGCAACATGCAAGAGATCATGCCTCATGCATGCAAGGATCAACGGGGTCTTCCCTTCTTTGTCTATCCACTGCAAAAAAGATTCCATCATCCAATCCAGAACTAACGCCACCCATAATTCCAAAAATATCAAAGAATCCAACATCCAAGTCCTCCAATAGAAAATACGAGTAAGCTTACCTCCAATCCGGCACCTTGGTTGCGAAGAGCCCTGATCCCTTCAATGTTGCCATAATTGACCTGCTGGTAGAGCAGCTCATCCTTGGATTGCTGCGCTCCCATCAATAATTTTCCTCGAGAACCTTAATTATGCACCAAAACAAGAGAGAAACCCCAGGAGTGGGCGCTCCCAAGGCTATCAGTAGCAAAATAACCGCTCCAAAATCCCTAATTTAGATCTTTGCGCCCTTCCAAGATTCAGCAAATTGGACCGTCCGCTGGGGTTAAGGAATCAGAAGCCAAAAGTTCCTCGAAGCTGCGAAAGATTCGAACTTTCTTCGATAGATCCTCTCCGCTTCCAAGAGAGCACCGCAGTCTCAAAATTGGAACGCTTTTCCGCAAAAATTCAGCAGATAGGTCCCTCTCTAGGGATTCCGGAGGAATCAGAACGTCGAAATTCCTTGCAACTTCGAAAGATTCGAACGCACTTCGAAACGAAACGGATGGACTTATATTTTGGGTGACGGAGGAAATTGGGGAGGAAGAAACGGAGACATCGTTCCTTAGAGATGAAGCGATCGGTCTCCTCCCCGGAAGCGAGTCCAACGGTGCGATAAGTCTATTCTTTTGAGTTTTGACCTTTCAGTTTTTTTCGAAACGCGGTTCTTTTGGTGTATTATATTTATACAGACTCGCCGCGTTGACGCAATTAGGGAGTTGGGCTCCGACTTAAGGCAGGCCCGGTCCATGACAAATTGTCTCGAACCTTCGGTTCCCTTGCCTGTCACCCTCGTTTCTTGTTCGGGTATGCCTTCTTCCCCCACCTCGCTTGAAGCTCCAGAAAAGAAACCCTAGAAACGTAGGCGGCGTTGGCGGCGGCGAAGATGGTGTGCATCCGTCAGGCGACGGTGGAGGATCTGCTGGCGATGCAGGCGTGCAACCTGCTCTGCCTCCCAGAGAACTATCAGATGAAGTACTATCTGTATCACATCCTGTCGTGGCCGCAGCTCCTCTTCGTCGCCGAGGACTACGGCAGCAAGATCGTGGGCTACGTCCTGGCCAAGATGGAGGAGGACGCCTCCGAGCCGTGCCACGGCCACATCACCTCCCTCGCCGTCCTCCGCACCCACCGCAAACTCGGCCTCGCCACCAAGCTCATGACCGCCGCCCAGAACGCCATGGACTCCGTCTTCGGCGCCGAGTACGTCTCCCTCCACGTCCGTCGCAGCAACCGCGCCGCCATCAACCTCTACACCTCCACCCTCGGATACAAGATCCACGACGTCGAGGCCAAGTACTACGCCGACGGCGAAGACGCCTACGACATGCGGAAGCAGCTCAAGGCCCGCGCCGCCGCCCATCATCACGGCCATGGCCACCACCACCACTCCGGCGGTGCCTGCTGTTCCGGGGATGCGGCGAAGCCGGTGGAGGCTGATGCTGGTGCTGGCGCTTCTGCCTCTGCCTCTGCTTCAGCTAATGCGAGAGAGCGAAGGGCTGGTGGCGTCTAATCGAGGTAATTTCGTGGATCTTGCCGCCCAGAGTTAGTGTTCTGTTCTCCTTGCTGAATTGCTGTTGCTAGTTGTCTGTATACTACTGGGAGAGCTACAACTTCTGGTTAGTATGTTCTTGATATGGAGTTGATTCTTGGATGACTGAACCAGGAAGAAAAGAAAAGTTTTCTGAAAATTTAATATGGTCCTGTATCCGATTATGTATATGATTATGCTTGTGCAAGAAGAAACTTAAATGCTTGAATATGGGTCTGGATGTTATCCTGTGTTTTTTGATATTTGGAGAATGGTTGGTTGCTAATGATTGAGCATGCTGGTACTTGTCTGTTTTCTCTGGGCGTTGATGTTCTATTAGGCTTGATGTGTTTTTCTGTACTAGATGGTTATTCTTCTTGCACTTGTTGAGTTAGGAACCAGTATAATGTTTGTTGCTATTTGTTTGTTTGGATGAAGGCTGTTGAAATTCCATTGCTGTTGGATTTTTCATGTCGACCACTTTAGCTAGGCAACACACATTAGAAAAGGATTGCATATAAATGGATTATTGAGAGATCATAGGTACTTGAAACTAGAATAACCTCAAAAAATTGAGTGAGAATAAACTTGATCCACATGGTTTGTCTCATCATCGAGAAATCAAACCTGTGAGCTTTATAACAAAGGCAGTAGAGTCAAAAAAATAAACTGGCAATGGACATTTTTAACAAATTAATTTGATTCTGTGTTATGGATTGACCATCTAAGTGGTTTTCCTTCTTAATGGTATCTAGAAAGATTCATGAAGGATGAGAGAAACATAAATATCATTTAAATAGTTTACAAGTTACATTGTCAAATAGACTGAAGTTCATGCAACCAACTTTGTGTAAAATGAGTTCTAATCCTGTCCCAATCATCGGTCATTCATGAAATGGAATGACACCCTACATTGATTCAACTTCCTTTCCAAAGATAATTTGGAATTATTTGGCTCATAATAATCGATTTATACATAGGACCATTTATAGCATAGGAGGTTAGGTCCACTCATGTCATTGGATTAGTGTAAGCTGATCCTAACGGTCGGATTGTATGTATGCTAGCTGGTGCCATTAGATAGGGATTATCTTCTTAAACATGTCATAGCCCATTCTCAATAGGGTTGGAATTAGGCTGGGCTAGGCCACACCTTTACCCAAATAGGGCCTGAAAATTTTTTCGAGCATTGAGCTGGGCATAAGCCTGAATTTTTTTTTCCCAAATCCTGGCTCGAGTTCGGGCCTGACCCGAAGTCCAATTGGGTCTGAACTGCATAAGCCTCAAAAAGTTGGGCTTGACCTGAATCGGCCTAGTTGACCCAATTTTTTTGGCTTGATTGGCCTTAAATGATGGGCCTGACCTGAAAGACTCTTGGCTAAAGGTCCTAATAATGAATTTTGGAGAGGATCGGGCTGGGTTTTGGGATCGGCCATGGGTCAGAAGTCGAGCTCGAGCTTTCGGACATGCCGGAGCCATACCAAGCATCGACCCAAGCCCGGCCCAAAACTTATTCAAGCTTCATTTTTATGCTCAAGCTCGACCCAAACAATCTCGGGCTTGGATCAATACACGACTTGAGCTAGCTCATCCCAACGAACCTCAGGCCAGCCTTAGCCCATTTCATGCCCTAATTTTCAACCCTTAGATTGTACAAGAAACTACTTTTCATTGTTTGATGGATGTGGTTCTTGATCATCATATTGTTCATGAAGTAGATATATATGGTTGGTTCATTAAGACTCTTTACCTCTAATTTTGAGATTAGATTTTAATTTTGCTTGCTTATTTGTTCATGGGACCAATTTTAGCCATCATATGATCAAGATCCTTATAGTTTAAGAATCTCAAGTTGTTTATGAATATCTTATAACGTAATTGTCTACTAGGGGAAATTCCTGTTTTGTTTTCTCCTTATGTTGGCTCATCAGGACCTTTGAATTGTTGGATTATCATTTGTATTGTTGTTAAAGAAGGATCATTTATACTCCTTAAACAATCTTTAGTTAAAACTAGAGTTGGGCGGATGAAGTTGAAAGGATTTTCTAGGTGGCTGTGTGACAGGCCCATGTGCTAGAAAAGAATTTTTTTTGTATAAATGGTTTTAAGGCTTGCTATGCTATGTTTCTAAATGTCAAGCAATAAAGAAGGATAAAACCAATATGGAATATACTGCAGACATGTGAATACTATGGCAAATGTTCTTTAAAACTAGGAAAGAAGTGAGGAATGAGAAGTTGAAGGTGCATGAATTGCAGTGGTTTATGATGAAATGATGGACAATGAATTGAAATCATGTGTATGCGCAACAAAGATGTGGAGAAGTCCTGGCAAGTAGTGGTGCCAAATTAGTCATTAATAATCAAGAAAGTAGACGGAACTAGGAAGGACTCGAGCTAAAATGAAAGTTGTGGGAGAATATGCAATAACACCAAAGGTGGCCCATTGATTATATGAATCTTAATAGAGCACCAGGATTTGAGGGCGAGCTTTAGTGCAATCGTACAGTTGCTCCATTGTGATCTAGATGTCATGGGCTCAGAGCACCGAAATAGCTTCTTCGCATATGGGGATAAACTGTGTACGTTTGACCCTCTCCATACCCCGCAGTGGCGGAGGCCTCGTGCGCTAGGACGCCATTTTAATGGGGATCAAGAATTCATAAATTGATGCTAAATAGTTGGAAGAAGGCTTGATGGTCATGGTATGTTCATGCTATTGTTCTTATATCAAAGTGAAAAAAAAATAGAGTTTCCATATCCTAAATTCAACGATTGTTCAATGCATGGTTGTTGCTTTAACTGGCTTTCATCTTAGTAAATCTTTCAACATAGCATTATTCTACTCTTTCTCTCTCATGTTCATTATGTGCAAGCTTGCTGTTACAAAAATCAATCTAATTCTTAACCATTTCAAAGCAACTTTGTATAGTTGAGCAAAGTGTTTTATGGTTTCCATTTCATATGGAGGAAAAGATTTTCCATATTGTACATGATGTTTGTGGAACTCTAGGTTCTGCACAGTATTTTTTTTTTTGATTTCTGAAAGATTCTCTATCTCCCTCCCCACCTCCCTACCCCCTCCTGCTGCTGCTTTTAAATGATTGTGTGCTTGGGCATTTCATCAAATTTGTGCCCTACTGGCCATTGCGAAATTTAATATCTTAGTTATTATCTCCAAGGCAGTTTGTGGATAAGATTTGATTGAAATATACTTAGTCATGAAAATCTTTGCATGGAAGGTTCTTTTGGTGCACTTAATCTAATGCCAACCTGCATATTGTCTGGTGAGATGTGATTTCCAATTGGATCCTGCAGTCGCTAGGTGTATTGTGAATTTGTGACACTTGGAAGATATAATGCAGCACTCTCAATGGGATTACTGATCTGAAGGAGATGTATGACTTCCACTTTCTTGTTCGCCGATGGGTACCCCTTGTGGCTAGTCTCTCAGCCTACCACCACTATGACAACGTCATTACCATGTAACTCTCGTTTGGAGAGATTAAAAGAGTTTGAAAAGAGAATAAAGGTGTTCATTTAGAATTCGGTGCTGTTGGCTTGTCTAGAAGGCAATTCCTGAATTGGAGCCTTCTAAATGCTTGGTTAGGATTTGTGTATGTTCTGACAGTCCATTACATGCAGAATTGCTTATTGAATAACATGGATGCTTCGACCTCTGCAATAGGCATCATATGGTTCTAGTCATAACTGGTCTAATGAAGGAATTTGTGAAGAAACAATGCCGGACAATTTTCCATTCCTTTGAAAAAGAAAATGACATCAATGAGAAGATAATAATTGCAACGCGACATATTTATGTTGAGCTTATGGCAATTCTATATTGCTGATTAAGGTTGTGTTCCATTAGCGCATGTAATCTGATCCTAGAAATTAGATTGATGAATTGGTATGTTAAAATTTTAAATGCCAGAAATTATAAAGCTGGTTTTGGTTTTCAATTTAAAACTTGTTAAGTTTAATTTGGATTAATAGAGTGCCTAACATCTGTTAGCCCGCATCCCTAGCTCGTGCATATCAGATAGGATTAAGTCATCTGTAAGACCATCTAATCTGTATCAAAAGCAAGCCTAAAATTCATAGCACCCAAAATTCAAAGCATGGTCCAAGTGGTTTCCTAATTGTTGAAAAATATTTAACTTGTATGCTTTCATCTAACTTCCTTCAATAATTTTATTTACCTTTACGTCTTCTGTTAGCCTTTTTAAAAATGAAAAATAACATAAAAATTTGCAATGGTCACTGACCACGTTTAAGATACTGAATTATTACAAGTGCATCACATAGGTACACATGCCATCTCAGGAAAAGGTTTGGCATGATTACATGGACTATGATGGTTAATTGCAGCAAATGAGCCTATTTCTGTCACCCTCTCCCTCTTATGCATACATGCTATCATATATTCCTATAAAAGAAATCTCCAAAATCTTTAATATGTGTCTACTGGTGGAGCCTTAAATGTTTAGAACATAATAACATCAACCTCCATATTCTATATCTAGCGCTGCTTTTTTCTCTAAGCTATAATACCTGGTGATATCTGTTTCTTGATAGTTTGATGATTCACCAAGCAATCTCTCAATCTCTTCAGGTTCATGCTGTGCCTGTGGATGCAGTTTGACTTTTCTTAGCCAAATTAGCCTTTCTGCCACTTCATTCATTGAAGGCCTTTCTTGCCCCCTAACATTCAAGCATTCGTTTGCAAGCTGAGCAGCTTCTTGAATCACATCCATGTCCCCTTCATTCTTAATTTGACTATCGGTAAGCCCTAGAAGTTGATTCTCCTTAAAGGCAGATATGAAAGTTGATGCTAGGCTTCTCTCTTCTTCAGATCCTTCAAAATAAAGTGCCTTCTTGCTGGTAAGGAGCTCCAGAAGAACAACACCAAAGCTATAAACATCGCTTTTATCTGTTAGATGGTATGTTAGTAAGTACTCAGGATCTAAGTAACCACAAGTACCTTGAACTAACGTAGCACATTGAGTTTCATCCATTGGAACTAGCATTGAAGCTCCGAAATCAGATACCTTCGCCGTGTAGTTGTCATCTAAAAGTATGTTGGAAGGCTTCACATCTCCGTGAAGGATTGGAGGGGAAGCTGATGCATGTAAATATGCAAGTGCCTCTGCCAACTCTGAAGCAAACTTTAGATGCAGATCCAAGGAAATGGGGACTTTGTGACTCTTTTCATGGATGAATTGGAATAAAGTCCCATTGGAGGCAAATTCATAAACTATCATGGGAACTTCGACCTCCAAACAACATCCCAGGAGCTTAACCATATTCTTATGGTTGATCTGGGAAAGTATAATCATCTCCTTTCCAAATGCCTTCTTCTGCCTCTCATCAATTATCTTTGATTTTTTTTATGGCAACTGTACGGTTATCTTTCAAAATTCCTTTATAAACAGTTCCACAGCCTCCATGCCCTAGGACACTGTTTTTGTCAAACTGGTTTGTTGCCTGTTCTAATTCTTCTTTTGTAAAAATCTTAAATGCTAGGCCTTGGTTTGACTTGATCTCATGAAGCAGCTGCCAGCCTCCATTTTGCTGAAAATATCTCTTTTTAACCCTCATAAGATTTCTTCTTTCATGGACCATATAAATGCAAAAGCAAATGGATAATAGAATGACTAGGCTGATGCTAATGCCTGCGTATACACAAGCAGACATTGTCAGTAGATGGAGGAAAAAGTTACATAAATAGATCAAATGTAAGTAGAAACATGAATTCATGAAACGTTTCATTGTAATAATTTTTAATAATTTTGTAATGATTACAACATTTAAGAAGTGATGTGTACCAAAGAAGGTTGTGTTCCTCGGCAAACTAAATCAGTAGAAAATAGGATTTCTTTCCAAGTTTTTGAATACTAGTTCTGAAAAATTGAAAAGACATCATTCTTCTAATTTTATAAGTGCATTTATTCAAATCCTAGATATGCAGCAATTTTAGTTTCTAGTTGGGCCAATCATTGAAATAGGGTGGAAAATCGAATGTTAAAAATACTAAATAAATAGACCTCGAAGTAAAAATAATTAATTGAACCTGAAATGGTGTTGTCCTTTCATATGAAGCATATAAGTGTTCAACTTTGTGTCACATGGACAATCCCCTCAACGAGTAAAATTGACCTGAATTTCAGGCAGCTGAATAAGATTTATGTTTACAGAGTCGTCGGAGACGACAAGCTTGTGAGGCCATATAAAATTTATCCACACGTCCTTGCTGGTGACTTAGCGTGAGTTATGTTTGGCAAGATACGATTATTTGCATTACTGTTAGTATAGAAGGAAACAGGACCGTTACATTTATTTATGATGTTAATATCTGATAATCAAACTCAAAAGTTTGCTTATGGAATGTAGAAGGTGGATTCCAAAATTGTCAGAGACAATAAGATTACAGGTGGTGGAAAAGCCAAAATTGTATTAGTGCTTGATTGAAATACACTGAAAAAGCAGATTTAAATCACCTTTTGCAGGCTGCTAAGATGTTGCTTGGTTTTGTGAAGGGTTACTTTACAGTGTTCCTTGTTGATGGGAATGGTGGTAAAGCCTTGGTCATCTGGGTGAGCTAAAGGGTGGTGTACGCTCTATTGAGAATGTCTGTCTTCTAGAGGTGGAAACCTGCTAGAAAACAGAGTCTAGAAGACACAGGTACGAAATGGTTCTAATGAAGCCATATGTTTGCAGGAAGTTTATTACCACATAGTTGTGAGCTGGATAAAAGGAAAAATTGAAATGGTATACTCGGTGGCATAATACTTTCAGGTACCTGAAGATCTTTAAGACTTTGGAGACCAGATATTTTGTCATACCTGGCAGGAGACCAATCAAATAGCTGATCGACTGATAACCAGAGTAAGCACCTAAATTTATTATATAAGAGATACCTTAATATGCTATACATTAGATTTACGTAGATATCTGTTGAAGAAAGCAAGCAAAAATATTTTTCTGTGCAGATGGTTCAGAGGATGAGTTTGATTTTTGTGGTAGATAAGGCACGAAATCCTTCGGCTATACTGATGTTTTTTCATATCAGCATATCAGTATGCCTGTACTGTCATTGTAAAATAATGACAGTGCCTTGAAACCTTCATGCATTGTGATATGATGGTAGAGTATATTCGATAGAACTACAAAAAATTTGATTTTTACATTCATCATGGTAACATCAGAGTGGCCTACTGCATACAGCTGCACAGAAAATTTGGTGAATGGTGCGAGTTTGAGGTTTGAATCTGGCCTATTATCAGCCGTCCCCATGAACACCACGGAGAAGACCACGCAGAAACCAATGCTGGCCAGAAGCAAGGCACCAGAGAATTCTGACTGAGGTTAATTCTAATTTATAATACATAATATCGAGGATAAATTCTAATTAATGCCTAGTGGTGTTTCACAAAAAATAAAATAAAATAAAAGACCACCTAGTTGTGATTTAGGTTAAAAATGACTGTGGTTACTTGGTGGCAATGTATCTGCAAAAGCTAATGGCTTCAAAGATCAAATATATTATAATCCCTGACAAAAGATCAATGAAACAGCATATTGGCTGGTGACGAGACTAAACAAGTCCTTTCTCTGCGTATTGAAATCCCTAAACATTCGAATTATATTAGATAAAGAAGTCTTTTAGTTTGCTGTATATTAAACTTAACGACTTGTCAAGATGTCTGCTGAAGGGAGCACAATTGCCTTCTGGTGGCAGGTTGATTGTGTAGAGAATGAATTTGAGTTTTGTGGGAGATAAGTCATGAACTCCTCCCTTTGCTATGGCAATCTTTCTCGGGTCAATATATGAGGTTACTGGTACGCACAATTAACAATCCATCATGATACCTAGTTATATCAGAGATGTATGAGGATCCGTGTGGGCGTGTATTTAGTCCTACATTGATTATTCGCTGAGTAAATTTTTCGTCTTTATATAGAATCATAGAACCTAAATAATATTTTTCGGTTGGATTGTTGCAAATGGTATTAGAGCAGACTTGATACATAGCCTATATGGACTAAGGGATACTGCAGCATGGGTTCATGAAGGCTGACCACGAGCCTATCGTGGTGCTTGTGATTAAATTTGAATAAATTTGAATTCTTAGCCTGATGAGAATGTTAGGGCTTAAACAGGAGGAGTATGTGAGGACCTGTACGAGCGTGTATTTAGTTCCACATCGGTTATTTGCTTGGTAGATCTTGAGTAGTTATACAGGATCAAGAAATCTAAATAATACTTTTCGGGTAGCTATTTTAGGTGACGTCCTGGGTTGTTACAAGATGTACATCAGAATGATCTACTGCAAAAGAGTTTCTCAAGTTTCTTTTGACTCAGCCATGCCAAAAAGAATCTTGAATTGTCTGCCTCTACTTCACAGTTTTGAGCGCGATATGTGGCCACAGCGCTACTTTTTGTGTTCTTATTCTCCCTCTTTCGAGGAAAAGATTAAGCCCGAAGATCTAATCACCTTTAATCATCGAGGAAACAAAAGATGCACCACAGAAACCCAGCTGAAGGTGCAGCGAGGAAAGGAAGAAAAGAAGAAAAAAGACATTGCAAAGCAGAAGAAGGGGCAGTGTGTGCCATCAGTATTGCTGTTTGTCTCATGGTGGAGGAGAGGAATTACCTATTACCAGCTTCACTGTCAGGGAAAGTATGTCTTTTGGGTAGCAAGTTCCACCTTTTTGAGGGTTGCCGAGCATGCCTGGTGGGCACGAACAGAAAAAATTCCCTACCGTGTTCGTGCACTCCGCAGACTCGGAGCATGGCCGCTTTTCAGTGCACTCGTCAATGTCTGCCATCCCATAATTCACGCCGTGAGAGCAGGTAATCAGTTGCTAAGAAAGGATATTAAGTTACTGCATGAGAATGAGAGTGAGAGTGAGAGAGAGAGCTGCCCACAGACCTTGGCATCCATCGGCACCGCGAGCGTAGGGATTTCCCTTGTAGCCTTCTGAGCAGTTGCAGAGATAGCCACCATTGGAGGATCCAACACAGTAACTATGCTTACTGATGCAAGCGTAGGACAGGTTGAGTTGGGCTTGCTCGCATGTCTCCTTTCCTATGGCCCAGTCCAGCACCACGGGTGCTTCCCCCTCCGGCCATCTGTTTCTATAGTAGAAATCAAGCGTAGTGACGTAAGTCGACCGGAACTCGAACCGGTCTTCCTCGAGCAGAACCGCAAAGCTGCAAGGGTTGAACTCCCGGACGTCGGAGTAGTTGAAATTGCCATCGAACCAGACGTTGTAGTAGCCGAGCCCCGTGGGAATGGAAGTCTGGCAGCAGCCAACGCCGGCGGAATGTCTTGTTCCGGCACATCGACACGCAGCCGCTCTGGTACAGATCGGTTTCGTTTTTATAACCTCCAATGTAGGCGAGGGTCTCGCAGCCGATGACGGTGAACTTGTTTCTGGTGTTGCTGAACCTGAACGACGTCTCAGTGAGGTCCAGACTCCAATCGTCGTAGCTCAAGTTGTCGCGGTGGCATTGCCAAGATATGCTATTGTACATGCGAGCTTGGCCCAAGGGCAGTAATATGTCGATGACCTCAAGAGGGCCGAAGAAAGGCTTGTGGCCGCTATCATTGGTCTTGGTGCAATTTAGTTCGAAGCCTTCCCTTGAATCCTCACTTGGTTTTTCTTCTTTTTATCGAGCATATGATGGGTCCGAAGAATGATCGAGTTATGTGGAAATTACATGGTTAGAAAATCTGTAATGAAAACTATAAACAACAGGAATTAATACATCTCTTAACCCAGAGTCCCAGTTTTACTCCTTTCTATTTGAGGTAGTTATGGTACGGTCATTAGAGGTTTAACTGCGAAATTCTAAACGATGGCTACAGTAATCTATTGATTGCTGAGACTGGGGTCTGAAGTTGTTTCCTTTTTAGCATATCAGAAAAGGACAGATGTACAAATCATATGATGGTTCCAAATTTTGTTTTTGCCAAGTGTTCGATTGCTCCAATTGATCATAGGGATGGCAAAATTTTGTCTACTTGTCCGACCCAATTGAGACAAATAATGTCAAGATAATACATCCTTGACTGAAAATAAGAGCAAGTCCAGCTCCAGGTCTGTAATTTTGGATAGTGTGGATCCAATTTTGGATTCTAAATTTTTGTAAATTCAAACAATTAATGTTCTTACCACAGTACCCTGAACCTAGTTCAAAACTGGATCAAGATTCAGATTCCCATGAAAAAAAAAAATCAAGATAATACACCCTCATCTAAAATTAAGACCAAGTCCATCTGAGCTAGGTCTCTAAATTTGGACAGTATGGATCCAGTTTGGATCCTCCATTTCAATAAATTCAAACAATCCATTCGCTTACATGGTGCCCTCGAACAGGTTCAAACTGGATCAGATTCAGACTCACAAATCCAGACAACATAATGAATAAAAATACCACGGTACTCTGCCATTTGGATCCCATTAAAAATTAATAATTTGACTAACATTTTATTAAATTATAAATTAAAATATTAAATAAAAATAAACAAAAATTACCAATTTGTCTAACATTCTATTAAATTATAAATTAAAATAAACTTTAAAAAGTTAAGCCCAGATTTTTCATACTATTGAGTATAAATATAATTTATCTCTAATCTTTAAAAAAAAAATATAATTTACTCAATAATTTACGGGTTCATCCAATGCCAGAAACATGCAAAGATGGAACACAACCTGTTTAATAATATTTTTGTTTCAGATATGTGGTCATTCCCTCAACAAAGAACTATCACTGCAACGCCCTCAATCATGATCGGATCATCATAGATCATAAGCCAATAAGCAAACCATATTTACCGTAGAACCATGATTCCCATGGTCCTGTTCATAATCATAAGCAACACAGAGAACTATAGATTTATCTCTGAACAATAACCAATACCAAGGAAAAGAAAAGGGACTCACAGATCACCTTCGCAATTGTCTAATCTTTACACATTAACACCCAATCCTCATAAAAACATACATCATCGATGCTTGCCCAACAGCCTCCTAAGCTCCATGATTTTAGTGGTTATATACAACAACAGGAGTTAGCCGAGGAAATCTTTCATTGGATCATCATGATGGATCTTCTTCATTCGGTAGGCTTCCATGTCTTCAGGAGTGACCTGTATGGTAAAATAATAAAAGAATCATGCAAGGAACCACCTCTTTACAAGAAATAGGAAATACAGAAAGACAAGAAAATACCTCATCATTCCATTTCACATTGTATTTCCGCTTTCTTTCATCCTTTTCTTCCTTCCTTCTTTCATCCTCCTGCCAAATTTGAAACACTTTCAGCATCCATAGATTAATAAAAAAAACAGAGAGCTAGATAAAAGCAAAACTAGCACTTACCTTCTTTAGAGCTTCTGCAAGCAATTTTTTATCAAGAACCAGATCATCAGGGACATCAGTTCCCCATGTAGCAAGCCTCTGCTCCTCATGCTGCACAGTTTTCTCTGTATTGCACATATATATCAGAAAGTAAGAAGAAACTTTGACCAAAATAATCACAATATCATAGTTTCGCACATATTACAAAACATATAGCATTGTAATGAAGCGGGTTTGTACCAATAGCAGCCATTTTTTAGGTCAGTTTACCCTATTGAAGAAAAAGGCCGGTCTCAGCATATAACTTCCATTCAGCTAAATCCACCTAAATTGCAGCATTATGCTAACTTAAGTTCAAACCCAAATTTTTACAGGAACAAATCTCTCCAAAGCCATATTTTAAAACCCAAAAGATTCAAACCATAGGAACAGATCAGCCAGGATAATGAAGACTTCTCTCCTTTTTTTTCTCTTCTTCCAACATGCAACTATTATTTATTTCATGATCAAATATATAAATGTGGGTGATAACATGATGTGCACTAAGGCAAATTTAATAGTATGCCAGAATATAGAGATGTCAAAGAAAATGAAACCATCTAAAGAAAGCAAAACAAAGGAACAGGTGAAAATTCCTTCTGCACCAGGAATTGATAAGGATTAATGTCTAGGAACTAACACTAAACTAGGACAGAGTATCGCGATATCAGGGCACTTCAAATCAAGGAAACAGGATGAAAGCATACAAATCTTATTTTTGACAAAAAAAAAAAAAAGAGGGGGAAAAAAGATACAAAGCTTGCTGGTGGAAAAGCAAATTATTGTGGAAGGAGGAAAGGATGGTCAGCTCCACAAGCAGTTATGATATATTGGGAACATAATGAGTTCCAAATAAGATAGTAAATTAACAAGAAAGGGAAACTAGAGGAGACTTTCATGGTATCCATGGAAAGAGAATTTTTAATGAAAGATCCGTTAAAATATAAAAGAGCATTGAAGCTGTATGGAACTAGTGCCTATAGGAGAGATTAGTTAGCAGAGGAAATGGACCCCATCAAATTGCAGACGAAACACTAGAAATTAAATATAAGAGAATGACAGGTTATCTCAAGATGTAAGAGCACCCTAGGCTTCATGATTGAAAGGAAATACAGAAACAGTGAAAATATTTTATCAAAAATAAACACCTAAGCAGCCTTGCACAATCAACATGAATTAAGACCCTCATTTGCTACTAACAGATTGAGGCAATATACATATATATATATATATATATATATATATATATATATATATATATATATATATATTTGGCACATTCAACACTAAGGCATTCCTCTAAAGACCTTATTAATAAATTTAAGACATCTGGCCTAATTATTTCATATCGTTATTCAAAAATTTTAAATGAGAAAAAAAAAATAGACTAATCCGAGTGCATGATGTTTAAAGCAGGTCTTCTGAACTTTAAGCAATGAGTCTAAAGAAGCTAAAGGCTTTTAAAGGGAGCTTTAACTATGACAACTTGCCAGAATTAAACATTTCTGAAGGATTTTGCAACATCTCTGAAGGTTTGTCACGGAAAACTTGATACAACAATGTATTCATGGAAATTAAGACCAAGTTCAGATTTTATAGCAGAATTCCAAGTTATAGCCTTAAAGGATAGATGTCATTACCAAATATTTTTTGATTGCCAATTCATGAAGAAATTCTAGCGAGTTAAAAAGGGTGAATGCTTCGTATGTGGGCAAATTTCAGATCATCAAGAGGCTTGATCCAAGAAAATAGACATGCTTATTATAAAGGAAAGAAGTTAAATCACATATAAGTTTTGGACATTTGAAAGTTGAGAAATGAAAATATTTGAAAGGAATATGCATGCCAACCTGCGTTGACATGGTTTGTGACATGCTGGTCCCTGCCTACTTGCTGCATATCAACTTGTTTGTGCACCAATGCGAGTTGATATCAAATTATTTAGGCATGTATTCCATTTTCCCATTTTAGATTTGTTAAAAAGATCATGAAGTTTGGAATGGTAAATAGCTTTTTCCTCGTTTGGCTTTGTTTGATTAGAAATGCAATGTTGCAAGAGTATCATATTTTGTGGCTATGAAATCATGATGATAGTCTTGGTTAATCAGAAATTCCAGATGTTTTTGATTTGGTAACTCTTCTACCGACCTTCTGCGGCCTCCTTACGAGCCATGTTTGCTTTCATCAGCTCTGCAGAAGCTTCAGCAGCCTCAATTCCAGCAGACCCTGTGCAGTAGCTGTTACGAATAGTCTGTTTGCAGCATTTGTAACCCCACTGATGATCCTTCCACCATGAACCCCAAACACTGGTATGGTTATTTATGTAGACATCTTCTTCATACTTGCTCCTTGGAAGTGAGGTCTCCTGGAATATGTCATTGACATGTGATGATATGGATTAGTCACAATACGAACAAAGTTCTCAATTTTCAAAGTAAAAAGACCACGAGAATGACACATTGCAACCCAAACAAGATGGTGAAACTATTTTCAAAATGTGTCGTAACACAGATATTATAATTCTAGCAATATATCTACTATGAAAGAGCACCTTGCCTACTCTTTAAATTCAAGAAAATGGAAGAATGAAGGAAACATACAGATAGATAATCATACCTGGCCTTTTATTATTCGACCAGCACGGTCATACTCAATCTCTCTCTCACTTTGCCCAAGAAGAAGTTCCCGCGGAAGTGCCTCTTCGGATGCTGCATTTCCATATTTCTCCATGATGGTATCCTTCAATTTTGATTTCAAGTTCTCCTTGATAACCTTGTAATTCTTAAACAGTAATTCTGCTTGGGATGGGGCAGCTTGCAAATGGATATCCTGCCCCTTGTCAAAAGCTTCCCAAGCATGGACATTGAGCTGCTTGAAGTCAAGTGCTTGTCCGCTAATTCTGTTTTGGTTATCACCCTACATTACAATACAGGAATCAATGAAAAAAATGTACAATGATATACTTCTGATAACCATTAAATGGCATCAGATAAGCCAGTTTTAGAATTATTTGATACTCACACCATAGAATTTTTCATTTGGATCAGCATCTGGTAAAGGATCCTCACGCATGGAACGGGTTTTTGGATCATAGAGGGCAGAATTGACATCTAGATTCAAAAGGTACTTTGCAGTATCCTCCCTAATACGCAAATTCCTGGAAAAAAAATCATCAAGGCTATTAGTATATGCAACAGCTCGATTAATATAATGAAAGAAAACCAATAAATTCAAGGAACAAGAGTAGAATATGACCATTAAAAAAGCATCCTAACTAATTCTACAAAAGAGTAATGGTGCTTAATTTACCTGACTGTTCCAGTGCTTCCACCACCTGTTGTGCGTACACGTTTCTCCACTTTTGCAAAGTCCATCTGTTTGCTCTCATCGACCTTTGCCTCATCTACCTTTAGCCCATCATCTTCTTCATCCTCATCGCTAACTGCATCTTCGCCATTCTGCTTGTTGTTCTTCTCCTCTAGCTTTTTCAATTGCTGTTCTTTCAGATATTTCCGCCTGGCTTCCTCCCTAGCCTCATATTGCTCAATTACACGAGCATAAGTTGATGGATCATATCCATTCCAACGGTCGCGTTTTCCATCATAATCAAGTTCAAATGTCTCCACTTTCTCATCCGGGGCTATATGCATGTTAGTCCACTTTGCACCCACTCTCCGTGGTCTCTCCATGCATGACTTCTTATCATGAGTCACTGCCCCACAACTACAATATGAGCCAAAAAAAGGGTCAAATCTCTTCATCCAAAATAGCACTGGCAACAGTCACATGATCTAAAATAAAAACAATCATTATTTTGACAGAGTAAAGTCAAAACAATTGGCACACATTATAAGTAACTAATTATTTATGAACCTATTTCACAATGCAAATATTGATCCCAATACTGATTCCAACACATTGAAGGCAGATAAGTATAGTCAACCAAAAACCTTAACTACAATATGAGATGAAAAAAATTGTCAAATCTCTTCATCCAAAATAGCATTGGACAACAGTCACAAGATCATAAACAAAAACCAATCAACATTTTGACATAACAGCATCAAACAATTGACACGCATTATGAATAACTAACCATTCATGAACCTGTTTCACAATGCAACATTAATCAATACCGATCCCAACATATTGAAGGCAGAGATATGTTGGTTGGGTTACTCTTAGCTCCGACCAGCTTAAAAGTTCATAATCAAGCATAGCATTAGAATAGTATTTTGTAGTCAATTGTGGTATAGCATTCCACAAAGAAGAGAATTTAAAAAAAGAAAAAAAAAATCCGCCCCCACCCCCCGGAAAAAAAAAAGCACCCCGAACAGCTTTAAACCAAACTTTTTTTAGGAATCACCAATAGTGAACTTGGCATCTTGACCACAAGAGAGTGAAAGAGAGACTACTCACTTTTCACAAGCACCCTTTCTATATTTATCAGCCTGATAAATTTTTGCACCTCTATCATACCACGCTTTCGTGTAATTTGGATCTGACTTCCATTTCCTCTGATGCTTCAAACTCTATTGAAGAGGAAAACAATTGCAACTGATATTAAAACTCTATCAAGTAATATTTGGACATAAGCCAAATCGCTCTACAGTTTTGGCAAACAAACTTACAGGCCTCTCAGCATTAAGATACCAAGGGGCAGATGACATGTACTGAGGAATATGCGGATTAATTTCCTTCCCATCTTCATCAACCTCAGCTGGGGCAAGCCCAGCCTTACGTGCTTCCTCTAGTTCAAGTTGTTTTCGATGGTCTTCTCGAGATTTAAAAGATGCTGCAATAAAGAGAACAATATATGAAGAACCTCACAGAAAGAATAAAAGATTAACAATAGACAAAAAATAAAAGATTAATAACAGACATGTTCTTATGTAATACATATCATCTCTGAATGCTCAATATTGCACCACACCACAGTGTCTTGATTGGTACATTTATATAGACGGTGACATGGACTATCGTAGTCTATATACATATGAATGATCCACACTAGACCCTGATTCCTCAAATTCATTTTGAAAGACCTGTCTTCCTAAACAACATAAATCTAATATTACTCAAGCTCAAGATAATTTTTACTCAAAAAATAAATCAAGGATTTAACTTTATATCATGTATTATGCCTGTACCAATAACCGGACAACAAAGTACAATATATAGCACCATAACATTTTGAAATATGGCAAAACAAATAAAAGAAGAGGATAAATTGCTTCAGCAAGGTTAACAGTGTCGATCATATCAGCATGTATCACAGTATATAGATGCACAAAGATACAGTGAGGTAGCGAAATTTCACACATGAAAAAGATATTAAAATGTACCGGCCAACATATATGCACTATATCTCTCCAAAAGGGGAACAGCACACGTCACGAGCATTTGTAAAATAATTCTAGAAAGATCAAAGATATCAACATTTATTTATCATAGTATAGCCAACCAAGATAATCTATATTGTCCAGAAACTAATTTCTAATACCCTGAACGGCAAAATCAAGAAACAACCAGCAAAACTTTTGATTTTCAGCTTTATTCAGGGAAATGTAACCTAAAAATGTAACTTTCTCGCTTTGTTCAGGCAATCCAATTGGAGATGCGACAATTCAATACAAAATAGGCGTCAAATCCAAAGAGCTCATAACATATAAAGAATCTCTTTGCATTGTCAAATCTCTCAGAACCCACATATCTAGATAGCAATAGCATTGAGCATCTCACGGATAATATGAGCAGCAATTAACCAAGACACTTGCCCTTCCCGTTGGTGGACGGATCGGGGTTGGAAAGGAAGAGCAATATTTTTTTTTCCATAAAGATGAAACATTTAGGAAGCCATCATGGTGAAGAACTATAGCATATTGGGTTTGTCAATTATTTTAACTAACATAAACCCTAAACTATCATCGTTGCATCCAAAACGAGAAGAAGGAAAAGAAACCAGAATCAAAAAAACAAAAAAACCCTAAAAATAAAGAAGTTTCCCCAATCTCAGAATATCATTTAAATCAAAGAACCCTAATTGCGCACTCTCATCATATCAGCCAACCCAAAACCAATCACCATATGATAATCTCATCCACATCCAATTGTTAACAATTTAATTTCCCGAAACACGAAAGGGATTGGAGAGAAGCTTACCTGAAGCCGTCGCCATATTGGGCGTCTAACGGTGGAGCAGAAAGGAATCAAGGACAGCGAAGGAATCCGAGAAGAGGACGAGATCTGGATCGGCTGTAGCGGCGCTCTCGCAAAACCCTAGTCGCTCGTCGCCAACGGAACTCGGACCAGAACGGGAGAGATACAGAGGGGGCGATAGAGAAGAGAGGTAAGCTCTCTCTGACGCATAGAAGGCTTATAAATCGTGTATCTTTTCTCTGCTTCCGCCTCTCAACAGGCTGCGCGCAATCAGGACCGTTGACGCGTTCAATGATTGGACCTGATCTGATGATTCCGCCGCCCGCATCTCTTTTGCTCAGCACGTGCGACGCATATGGCTAGTCCGAGAGAGCACGACGATGCCTATGTGCGACGGAGACGATCTAAGCTCCAGGAAACATAGCAGGACATCTCCTATGTGAGGTAGGTGCTAGGGGTCAGGCACCTCAATCTTGAGGGAGACTTAGCAGCAGTCGTAGAATAAATTCTATAGAAAGACCAGTGGAGAGCAGAGAACTCGCTTTTTGGCGGCATTCGATGGTCACCTCCTACGCTAGTCAGCACATCGGAGAGATTTTTTAGACTCAGAAGTCGAATATTGCTTCATTATTGAGTAATCTACTTTTTCTGAACAGCATTGGCTATGCTCATGCAAGATTAGTGTAAGATGTCGATGTAGCAAGAAAAGAAAAAAAACTTTCCTCACAAAAAAAAGAGGAAAAAAAAAAACTTGACTCGGGTTTGATTCGAAGTTAAATAAATTAAGCTTGAATAGTGACGTAAACTCGAAATTAATTTGAAGGCTAAGTCAAAAAAAACTTATCCAACTTGATCAAGCATGGCTTGATTAAGCATGAAAATATATATTTTAAGTTTAGGTAGAATTAATGAATCTTGGATCTAATAGTCTATAGTCTATAGTATAGAGATTGTTACATACTTGAATATTTACTTAATTTTTGAATCCATTAATACTAATTGAGATTTATACCAAGTTTAACATAAAACTTGATTCAAGCTTTACCTAAAGATTGAAACGAGCTCATCCAAGCTTGGGTTGATTTCAAGCTTGATATCGAATTTTTAAGCTAATAAATTAGGCTGTTGCTCAGTTCGAAATTAAACTTGATCAAGTTCGAAATAGTAATGAACAATTGAAACTTACTCTCAGATAGAAGCTCAACCAAGCATGATCCAGTCGTACCCGCATGTTTCTAAGATCTTATTATCCGATATAAGTTTTTACACTTTGGTTCAGACCATCCGGTATTTTGCACCGCAGAAAGTTGTAGAACACGGTATTATCCAAAAGAAGGGGTATGTTGCACCATAGAAAGGCGTATGTTTTTTTTATTTTTCCGGTAACAAAGGAAGGGGTATGTGTTGTACCTAAAAAGAAAAAGAAAAGAAAAAAAAGAAGGGTTATGTTTAAATGCCTCATTGGCCCAGAACCTAGTCAAATTGGTTTGGAACGGTCTAAATTTTGTCGGAGGGAAATTCATACAAGACCCGTTTGGTTCACAGGAAGCATTTTTTTTCTAAAAATATGATTAATAGGAAGTATATTTCTCGGAAGAAAATACCTAGAAAAGTACTTTTGGCATGTTTGGTTGACCATGGGAAAGTAACAAATTTCCAAAGGGCTTATGTTTGGTTGAACATCCATCTTTCTGGAAAAGTTATCTATAATTTCTATTATACCCTTAGTAAAAATTAGATCTTTAATGCTTTTTTAATGTTTCTTTAATGCTGAAGGGCCTTTTTGAGAAAAAATAAAAATGGAGTGATTTCCGCCTAATGGAAAAGTAACTTTCCCATGTTTCTTATGGAAAAGAAATGTTGGAATCATATTTCCATTAGAATACAACTTTTCCGTTTTTCTTCTTTGAAAACTACAATCAAATAAGAGACATCTCATTACTTTTTCGTTGAAACATGGGAAAGTTACTTTCCTATTAGGCGGAAACCACTCCATTTTTATTTTTTCCCAAAAAGGCTCTTCAGCATTAAAGAAATATTAAAGAGGCATTAAAGATCTAATTTTTACTAAGGGTATAAGAGAAATTATAAATAACTTTTCCAAAAAGGTGGATGTTCAACCAAACATAAGCCTTTTGGAAATTTGTCACTTTTCCATGGTCAACCAAACATGCCAAAAGTACTTTTCTAGATATTCTCTTCTTAGGAATATACTTTGAACCAAAGAGCCCACAGCAGTACCAATTCGGTTCTCCGCCTAAATGAGTTGCGTCAGTTGGTCACCTGGTTTTCCACGCATGCTAAACCTTAAACCATGATTAGACCTTGGTAAATATTTATTAAAATCGGATAATGTTAAATGTTCTACAAAGTTTCATATAAAAAATAAATTTTTTTACGTGTCATGCTTGATTTAGCCATTTAGGACACATAAAATTGTAATGATAAATTCACAATGTATCAGAATCATAGGAGAGGAATTAAATCCTCTCCAAATTACAGATTATTGCTCTTTGGAACTCTTTTCTCTTTCTTTACAGAGCAAACCAATACACCACCACTATAAAATTGAAAGGGGATAAAAAAATCTGAAGTTAATGTCTTCTACCCTACTTTTTTTATAAAAAAAAATCATGTGAAATCTCTCGAATCTCCATTACCTGTGTTACATTTCCGGCAAAGCCTGCAAATCACCGGCTTCTAGGAATACCCTTAGCCAAAAGTCCATGTCATCGTTGTCCGAAGCCCCAAAGGAGCCGAAATGCTCGCCTAGAGGACCAGATGCTGGACCTTGTAATGCTGTGAGATCCACCGGTGCAGCACGGCTGTCCATGGATAACACCTCCGACCAGAAACTCTCATCAATCTCTGGGAATTCTTCCGAACAAAAGCTGTCTTCTTTGACAGCCACGCTGTTCGTGTTCTCTCCCGACATTGTATATGAATCGGTAGCCGTGCATGAGAAATCGCTGTATGATTGTTCTTGGGATGCCGGCAGCAGCCTTGGATCATCGAATCTTGGGTGCACCAGAGGTGTATGTTTAAATGCATCAGAATGGGTTTTTATCTTTGGTTCTTGGGCTACCTGGTTCGGCTTCACTCTCTTCTTTAGGCGTGTGTGCCACACATTCTTGATCTCGTTGTCCGTTCGCCCCGGCAATCTCGCGGCAATTGCGGACCATCTATAGATAACATGAAAAGAATTGTGTAAGACTTTTTTGTGGGGCAACAAGAATTGTACAAGACCAATTGCTTGTCAGAAGATGCAAAATTTTTGTGCAATTGGAATTTTTTTTTTTTTATGAAGAGGGAGGCAAAGCCACCCAATCTTTATTAGAAAAATAAAATTTACAAAAACTATTTATAAAGGACATACTCAACAAAACTACAGGTTTGGAGTTTGATGAGCGACCAAATACAAAACAATTTAAGATTTGTGATCTAATGGTGGACTTGCAAAGAAAGATGAATCCTTCTCGCACAAAATATACACCCCAAATTCCTATGTGTATGACAGAGCAAGAAGATAAAATATAATGCTCGAAAGTTTAACGGGCATCTACACCTATTTCTTTTGAAATATTTTAACTTGCAATTTTCGTATTCTCATGAATTATAATTAATTTTATCTTCTGCCACTACTTCTCAGTCAAAATATTTGTTAGCAGGAGAGAACAAATAAAATATTTTCCGGTCAAAATCCTATGGCTATTTGTGTCAGTCATATTTCTTGTTTTTTAAAGGAGATAATACTTTACTTGAACAGGGACAAAAGTGCTGTATTCTATGATTTCTATCTGTAAATATGCCATTGTACAAATTCCACCTTCATTAATAAAATCCGGACGGCAATTTGCCTCTCCTTACATCAAAAGAGATAGAAAGAGAGAAAGATTGAGCTGTACCTGTTCCCGATCATCTCATGCAAGCTGATGATGGTTTCCTCTTCCTCCTTTGTGAAGTTCCCTCGTTTGATATCGGGTCGCAGGTAGTTAATCCACCGAAGCCTACAACTCTTCCCACATCTGGACAAACCTACAGAATTAAAATTAAAAAGGAAAAAAGAAAGGAGCGCTGAGATCCCGTTCATCTCTAACCATAGCTCAAAACACTCACGACTCTAAAGTGACTGAAGTTTTTCAAAGACCTGCTCGCTCTCTATGAAACTCCCTCCTCTCATTCATCAAACCATCAAGGCCTCGAAAACAATTTCATGAATATTTTACGATGGTGTAAATTTCAAATCTTTTCTTAATTATATTTTCTAACGGAGCAAAATCATTTCGTAAGATTCAAGAAAAAAAAAGCTGAAGATACCCATGCATGCATGGAAAAATATTTGCCAAATATCCCTCTCGCCAACCTCTGGACATTCTTCAATCCCTTAGATAAAACCAATCAGAAATTCTGTAAGGTTCTCATCAGCGAGTTCGTAATTACCAGCTTGTTTCGGCAGCGCACGCCAGTTCGCATGGCCGTATCTCTGAATGTAAGTAATCAGTATCTGGTCTTCTTCTGAAGTCCATGGCCCCTTCTTCAGACCCATCTTCTCGCAGCAAGGAGCCCTCACCATCTTCTCTATCTTCGTGAAATCCGAGAGCTTTTGGAAAGAGCAAGAAGCCCCTGTAAGCTTGGAGCTATTTATCCTTGGATCGAACACTACGGTACAAACGTGCTCTAGTTCAAGTTCCGGCAACTTCCTTTGAAGGAGGGTCCCTCCAAACGAGCGTGCGCGCTGTTAATAATGTCTCTGTGGAATTTCTTAACTATTTATTGACACTGGTTTTGGTGGAGGGACAGCCCGGGCCATGGCATTTCTTATCGCAGCAGCCTGGGGAATGGACCAAGTCCGGATGCCGGCGGCGTCCATCATCACTATCGGTGTGCCTCCCCGTTGATCCGGGTAATCCAATCAAAGCACTCATTTGGATATTTTTTAACACTTTTGTTTGCACCAGAACGAAGAAGGATTCAGCCTCAAAATGGTTGAGATGAGGCATAGCGGCCATTTCATTTATTATTTAAATCAATCAAAACAAATCTCGTGCAACGTATTGGCAGATCCAGGTTAAGCTACATCATTCAAATGAAGCATTAACGGTAAAATATCAAGTTAATTGTCTCGGTCAAACTTTGCGTGTAAAGAATCTTGGAAGCAAGTCGAAACTATTGTTATCACCAATCATTTAGACTTGGTCGAACCTACTGGCTTGGGTGGGTTATATAAGTTTGTACTTAAAATTCTTAGATAATTGGACATAGACTAAATCCAAATTCGTGTTTACGTCATGATTAGTTTGGTTCTATCAATCCGCTGGCACCCCTAAATGGACCTAAGCTACGAAGCTGGAAGATCCAATATTATACAATTACGAAAAGTATAAAAGACAATATAATTGCATTAGTTCCTCTTTGTAATCATTTATATACACTACAAAAAAGCAATAAGTACCGGGGAACATGTTCTAAATACAACTAGAATATTCTTTGTTTCTCAAAATACCAAAGTATATATTTTGGGAAAACAATGGTTAGGTTTTGAGTATATGATATTTGAAGTGCCATGAAGAAAAGATACAAGATAAGTGTTCCACAAAATAAAGATCAAGTTAGAAATGGAATTCATACAAAAGGGCGGGGAGGTGTTGGGTTGGAAGTGGGTCATGGAGGATGAGCTAGAATGACGTTCCAAAATAGTTTAAACTTTTGCGGCATAAGCTTGAATGGTCTCATCAATAAAACAATATCTAATATAAATCAATAAACTAGGAGGGTAGGGAGGTTGAAAATTTTGATGGAAGAATTAATAGAGACAATGTAATTGAATGGCAAGCAAGACAATATTGAAATCCATATTTTTTTTCTTCGTTCGCTAGAGAGAAAGGCTTAAGAGCATTCTTTTATGATCGAGATGCATATTATGAATTTCAAGTTGATGTTTTAACCTTGACGTTCTTTTCTTTCTCTTTTTTTTAAAAAAAAATATATATATCTCCACTCTTAGCTTTCTCCTACTCGTCTTAGGTGAAATATCTTATCACTAAACCAGCTAGAGCTTGCTATACCATTTAACATAATGTCGTGAACGGGAGATGAGGCCCAGAAAAAATAGAATTATTTATGATTTTTTATGCTTGTATGGTTGAGGGGTTTAAAAAACACTGGAATGAGTACTTTTCCTGTACTGACGGCTGGTTCTTGTAAAGATATTGGCATCTCCAAGCCCGGGGATTCCAAAACCTAGAACAAAAAAAAATGGTGGTCTGTGCAGGCGACGACGACATGGTCTAATGGTCAGAATAATGTGGGATGGGCCAGGATAGGTTTGGGCCTGTCAATATTTTTTTTTCCTATTGAATAATGTAATGTAACACAAGACGGTGGGAACAATTTTTTTTTTTTTTTTTTTTGTTACTATTTAACAATGTAATGGAACACAAGACATTGATCAATTGGTGGGAATATTTGGGGGCTCAATAGGAGAAACTTTACTGAAGGTAGTCGGAAGCTGCATCACCGTCACCCTTCATTAGTTGTTGCCTTCCTTTTCTGACTTAGCGCTTGTTTTCCTGGCCTTGTCAAAGATTATGACTTGGTTCTTGGTCCAACGGCACTGCCTTATTGGCTAATTTTAACCAAAAATGCCATCAGGATTTTTTGCATGCGCTGTACAGTGTCATGCTTCTCTAAATGGCTGCCATCAAAAGATAGACGGCATCTAAGAACATACATTATATATGATAAGATATATATCATAGGGTGTTCATCTTTTTATGGTGGCCATCTATTGCTGCATAATATTTTATGGTGCAGAGAGCATCTGTGCCCTGGACAAAAAGGTAGAGATCTTTATTTGATATGAAAAGTTTAGTAATATCAGATCGAGGGTGGCGTACAGTGGTCGAAGAAAAGGGTGCTGTAGGCTTGGATTAGAACACGCCTTTGTACTGCTATTTGGTGCCGTGCTTGTCGTGTGGAAGGAGATACATAGGACATTGCAGCTGAGCCCCCTAGTGGCGAAGGGGGAAAACGGCTACTTAATCTTCCTCTCTCTCTCTCTCTCTCTCTCTCTCTCTCTCTCTCTCTCTCTCTCTCTCTGTGAGAGAGAGAGAGAGAGAGAGAGAGAGAGAGATGAATTAGAGGGAGATGAATTATTCAAACAGGTTGAGAGAGAGAGAGAGAGAGAGATAAATTATTCATCATACTGGACAATTTCTGAACTAAGCATCTGTTTTTTCTTCTCTTCGCCAATGTTTTTTTTTAGATTTTGTTGACTGCACACGCACATTTTATATAAGGCGCCATCGAGGGATGAATTATTTAAACAAGTTGAGAGAGAGATGAATTATTCATCATACTGAACGATTTCTGAACTAAGTGTCTGTTCCTTCTTCTTTTTTGCCAACTTTTCTTTTCAAATTTAGTTGGCTGCACATGCACGTTTTGTATAAGGCGCCGTCGTACTTTAAAAAAAAATAGGTTGAGAGAGAGAGAGAGGGCTGAATTATTCAAACAGGTTGAGAGAGAGATGAATTAATCAAACAGGTAGAGAGAGTAAGAGAGAGAGAGACAGATGAATTATTCAAATAGGTTGGATTACGTTTTGCTATCCGATAAAAGGATTGCATAACGTGTATCAGAAAAAAAAAAAGTTTGCATTATGATTATCTTGTGATGCAGATTCCGAGGATGAAAGATAATTTTTTTAATGAGTCTAATGAGTTCCATTATAATTATCATTCAAGATTCATGGAAGACTCTGTTCCAAATTTGAGGGAGTTTCCTTCGGAAGAAATCAAATTTACTCCGCCATTCAAGGGCGAATATGAGAATTTCTACTCACCATTTCTCTGATGGTTCATAGCAGGATTCCGTCGTTAATTGGTGGCCGTGGGGGAGCGGCAAAGAGTCCTTTGGAATGTGTTCTGGGGAAGGAAGTATTGGTCGAGATATAAAGTCTGGTGATTTGTGCGCATATTTCATTGGACTTCCATGATGTGGAAGCACTATAGGTAATTGAAGGCTTGAGTGGCATTTCTGCAGATATGGATCTTTTTTTTTTTTTTGAAGTAAAGGAGCTTTCAAATTCCCATCTAGAACACGAAAAAGGTTGAGTTATGTTTTAAACCACTAGTTGGACGACTTGAGGATGAAAGTTAGAGACATGAACGCATTGGAGATGCAGAAATAGACTGCAAAATCTTGCCAAGAACTGGGTTAATTGGCTAGAATCAAAGCTAGAGACCTGAATGCATTAAGGCTCGTCTTCTTTTGTTCCCTAGAATTGTCGATATTCATCTTTTGACAGTAGATTACTGTAATGGGAGTTTTTTTTTCGTTTTTGGAAAAAAAAGGGAGAGTTGAGGTTACCCCACACCCCCACCCCCCAGATTTCATTATCTAAATGAAGTCAAGTCAAGAGAGGGATTGTAAATAAAAAGAAAAAAAAATCAACAAAGGGATTGTAAATAGTAAGGTCCCTATATAAACACTTAAGATTTTTTGAGCGCTCAACCAATATAAGACTAAAAACACCACTTTATTTAAGTTCTAGGATCATGCTAAAGATCCAAATCTAGTTAAATTTAATCACAAATACACCATGATTAGCCTATGGTCAATCCCAAATGGCCTATATCATAAATATCCTCTAATCTATATGGGCCTGTCCAGATATCATTTATAACGGCCAAGGATCGCTTCCAAAAAGACCTACTAGAAAGGTTATTTGGGTTCGCTAGCTCTAGACTAATATCAAGATCTCTCCAATGCACAACTAATTTAAGACCAAACAAATACTCGGCAGGTCAGGTCTTAAAGTATTTTACGGGTTAGCCATAAAGTCCACCAGCAATCCCATAGTTGTTATGCTTTAGAGATGTGTAACAGAAATATATGTGCAAGTAAAATTTAAATAATATATGTGCAAGTGAAAATTAAGTAGTGTAACACTTTAAAAATGATCTGTCTCAGCTTCAACCATGCCTTGCTCTTGTCAGCTGAGTATATATATTAAATAATAGGCTTTAGGAATGAAAGCACGTGTTCATATTTGAAAATTTTGCAAGTAAACACTTTGACAACCAAACTAATCAAGGATACAGGATTATCTTCTAATATAAAAAGATCTTAAATATTATGAGCATGAAAAGTTCAAAATTCAAAGTCAAAAATGCTTATGTTCATTAGGTCGCACCCTTTTCCTTGGAACAAACACTTGGTAGAGGTTTTGGGTATACATTTGATTGCCTTATCTTTCAACTTAGGAATCCAAAAAAACAAAGATAAGAAGATTGACAAAGTTTATCTCTTGTTTAATTACACTAAATATATACAAAAACAATCTTAAAATGATACATCTCTGGCATGTGCTAAGTGGATACAGATACTCAAATTAGATGTCGCCCCATCAAAAGAAATGGGCCATATAGTTATTTGGAAGTTTGAGGTTGATTACCATTCAGAAGAGTTCATTCAACCTTTTTTAGATCCTATTTGGGATTGCTCTTGGTAGTTGAGTTTTACTTAGTAGAGTCTTTAACAAAAAAAAGTTGTTTGTTGTTTAGAAACTATATTTTCAAAGTGTTGTATGATTTATATATTTATTTGGTAATGAAACTTAGAAAGTGCTTTTTAGCATGATAAAATCACAATATAAAGCATAGCATAATATTGTATAGTATAGCATAATATAATATAATATCATATATTACTACATAATATAATATTATTATAATATTATATTGTATTATATATTATAGTATAACAATATAATGGTATGATATAATAATATATTATTACATATTAACATATTATTACAAAGTAAAATATTATTACAATCTAATATAATATTGTAATATAGTATTATTATAATATAATGTAGTATAATATCATATAGTCTAGTATAATAATATAATAAGAAATGATATGATATAGTTATGCATTATTATATTATTATAATAATATAATATAATAATATAATATGTTAACATGGATATTTTAGTCATTATGAAAATTTAATTAAACCAAAAACAACTTCTTGACCTCCAGGAAGAGCTTTTAGAGGGGGAGCTCTAAAATAGGTGTTTTATCCCAAGTAGATATTTTTCTGTTTAACCAAAAGTTTTCAATTTTTTACCAAACACCAGTAAATGACTCAAAAGTGCATTAGGAGAGTTGGCTTTCCAAAACATGTTCCCAAACAGGGCCTAAGACTTTGTTCGGCGCAAGTTCCTTGAGGTTCCTTCATATTAAGGGCTAATCAACTGCTTATAATTTGAAAGTGCAGTTCTTTCTCCACGATTTGGTGAATTTCTCTATTTTATCTAAGAGGGTGGCTTTGATCTTCAGTCTTGATTCAGCTATAATCTCCATAACATCATTTCAATAATTACTCATGTATTATGCAAAGATTAATTTGCTCACTCAAGTATTGCCATTTCTAACAAAATGAATAAGCCTTCAAACTGATTGTTTCATACAAATTTCATTCATTTGAGAAAGGCTAGCGGTTGCAAATGCTTGTTTCCTTCTTTCTTCTTAACTTGTCATTCAATGTATATCTTAAATCATTGAAGATATACTATTTTCATTGGTCTGAAAGAAGATTTGCTTCATTAAAATTTTGAAGTTTGATCATCTTACACTTGAATTTAGGATCAAGGTCACAAATTTGATCCCAAAGGAGAATATGTCAGAAATTGGATTCCTGAACTTTCAAGAATGCCAACTGAATGGATCCATCACCCATGGGATGCTCCAAGATCTGTAATATAAGCTGCTGGAGTTGAGCTAGGTATTAATTAGCCGAAACCCATCATAGAACTTAACACAACTCTCCAGCGCCTAGATGATGCTGTCACCATGATCTTGGAACTGGATAGAGCTGCAAGAGTTGCAAGATTAAGAGGCACTAATGAAGTTGTGGCTGACAATTTCATTGGTATGAATTATTTGGACATTCCAAAGGTTGTTGTGAAGGTGCATGGTATCTTGCGCAAGTTTATCTCTTGGTCCCATCTACTAATTAGGTGCTCATTTGTCTATAGTTTATGGACAACAATTAAAGTGCAGCTAAATCTGAGAGGATGACCTACCAACATTAGTAATCTGTGGGCCAAATAGAGAAACAGAAAATTCGAACAACTAGTGAGAAAAGTTGCGGATCAGTTGATTGCTGCTGTCTTTGGGAAATATGGAATGAGCAAAATGCTCGAATTTTTTTAAAGAAATCAAGTTCTATTTATTATGTTTTTTAGAAAATTTTATCAACCTTCTTCAATTGGAAGCATTTGTGCTCAGAGAAGTTGCTTGACCCTTATTTCAAACTTGGGAATAACCTCGCAGCATTGGCGTCAAACGTTGAGAGACGCTGTTCTATCTTTTAAAAAAGGCTGACTCACATTAGGATGCAGAGCTTATATAGTTGCACATTCAAAATATAAAGATCCTTCAAAGTACTTATGAGATTGTTAAATTTGTTGAATAGTTTAATAGGTATACTTACAGATCACTATCTTTTGTAAAAGTTTTTTATTATTTTTTTATATATTTTTTTTTTGCAAATCCTTTATAAATAGTTTTTCTGTAAACTCTATTTTTCTAATAAAGGCCGGGTGGCTTTGCCTCCCTCTCCATCAAAAAAAGGTTCATCTCTTGGTCAAAGATTTCCAGGGTGGCTTACAGCCTCCCTTATTATCAAAAAAATGAAAAAAAAAGAGAGAGATCAAAGAGTTCCCTTTGTTCACAATCTAAAGAAGTTCATCCAACAAGGAACTGAAAAATCTAAATGGTGTGAGAGACGGAAACATGTTGACTTAAATAATCACGTGGACATGATAGACACGTCAAAAACGGACGAAGACTCGCGTTCTACAGCAGAAACATCATCTGCTAGGAATGATAGCATCATTGAGAGTATATATGTGGTCCCAAATTCATGTTTTTCTTCATCAGAAGTAAAACCTTCACATGATAGTGGTTCCTTCAACCCACGTAATTCAACTGGATCTCCTTCTGTGTGTCCATGGAAAGAAGAAGATGGCATCGGGGATGAAAAGGCAATCTCGTTTCAGAAATTGATAGGTAGAGCAATAATTAAGCGCACCTTGTTCCAGCTATAATTGCACGAGCAATACGATAAGCACTTTGCCACTTGATTAAATTCTTGTCGAATGCTATCCGGGCAGGCTCAAAACATTTTCCATAACAGTAATTATTTATCGGACTCATCTATCTAATTTAAAATTGTCTAATCAAGACAATGGTTGTGGTTCTCTTCCTTGAGGCAATGGTTGAATATATACATCTCAAGCAATTGTTCTTTGTGTCTACTTCTGTTCTTTGTGCGATATGATTAATTAATGGCTGTTTTTTAAGGAAGGCAACAATGTTGATGCAGCAGCACTAAGGGCTTGAGAGCATGCAAGAAATCTGCTCAACGGCAAACAAATAAGACAGATCACTTCATCTCGTGTTTGTAAGCGATGCCTATTATGTTTTTAATTAGTGATTTTCTTTTATTAAGCTTATATACAAACCACTCTGTATCCCATGCATTCTCTGATTGAAACTGCGGTATGCTGTGAGTGAGATCACGAAGAAGGCCCCATTTCTCAGCTTCCTCCTGTATCTCTGAGTTTGAGATTAGTGCAGGCAACTTAATGACAACAGCTATAGCTCGACCGTCAATATATGGATTTCCGGAGCCCGGTGAAACTTTTGTGCTCCATTCAGCACAGCGACAACCCCCAGCGTTACGGTTTGGACCACATTATTATTATTATTATTATTATTATTATTATTGAACTGGATGAGCAGAGAGCTGGTTGAAACGGGGTGAAGACGGGACTCAATCCGTGTTGGTACCGAAATATATAGTTTTGGTTTCGGAGAAAATTAACCACATAATTTGTAAAGTTGTTGTTCTATTTATCATAGCAATTAGCATGCATGCCTTGCCCTTGAGGAGCATCATTGGAGCTTCAGCGTGGATCTTCAGAAGGTTACAGAAATGGGACTCCGAACGGCCCATGAGAGCCGTCCTTCGGACACTCGGCCCTTTTTGGGCTTGCCACTGCCAGTGATGCTGAAATCAACACTAGGTTCCGAGAACTGAGGCCTGTTAGGAGAAACATCCACCTTCGCCCCTTGGGGTTCCTCGATCTCCGCCTCCTATGCTTCATCAGGCTCCCCGACGTCCGTGCGATACTCTTCTTAATTGGCAGCCGTGGCACACCGGATGGCAGTTCTAGTGATGATGGCTCGAACCACTCGATCTGCAAAGCCTAGCGCACAAATGCCTGGGATGTAGTCCTCCGGCTGAAGGTCATAAACCAGGCCTGGATCATTGGCCGCCGATGGCTTCGCATGTCCGGCGCCCGCGGCGAAGAGGACGTTCTGGTCGGCGGACGTCGTGAACCCTTGCCGTGGCTGGTACGTCACGATCATGGCGGCCCTGACGACCTCGCCTTTCTTCTAGTTGTCGATGTACCCCGTCCCGCACGAGTCACGACAGCGTGAGCTGCGTTTTCTTGATGCCGGGGCGCTAAATACTAATGGAAGGGCGCGCAGCTTCGGCGGTCCTTGATTAAATTGAAAAGATCCAAAGTGTTACAATGTCTTATTTGGGTGCAAAGACATGGATGTTGGATGGTACATGACAGGCGACAACATAGAATGCCGGAGAGGATCAAGCATTGGATTCTTCTCGCTGGTAAGGCGGCTGCAGACATATCGGACTGAATGCTGTCCATGGTGATGAAGGATGGCTACGTGCCTTTGGCATACGCACGGCATGTGAGGGGAAGCTCGGACGTGGTTAAAAGGAGCAAAGGAATTTTGGACATCCATAAAATGAACAAGCGCGAAGATGGTGGACGCTTCTTGTGCATATATGAACAGCTCTTGCCCCGTGGGATGAGAAGTTTGGTAGCAATTTCTAAAGCTTGAACCAATTCCTACGGTGATGGATATTAGCGCAATTATTCACAATCTTTACTTCTCTATTATATTGTTCAATATGTTCACGGATAATATTACTATGAGTTCGAAATAATGTGATGCACGAGGGATGGTAGATCACCATATGAGCTATTATGTGCATGTGTGTGCACATGAAAAATTAGGAGAGATAATTAGTTATTGGATCAAAATTAATGTATAACCTGTTGTTCATTTAAGGATTTAAGGTAGGAGAAGGAATGCTCGGACCATGATCTTTCCTTCCCTCGGTGTTTATTCTCCTTTCTCTTTTCCCAGTAAACCAAGCTTGAATTGACATTAAGTCGAGCTCATCTTGATGACCTTAGTTCCATGTTGAGCTGACTTTCACTAGTTTGATAAGAGTTTGAAATTCAAATTAATTGAGCTCAATCTAGATTATCAAGACAATTGAAATAAGCACTTATTTCTCTTGATTTGAAATCAAATTCACTTGAGCTTGATCAAATGACAAATGAGCTCAGCTTTATCATCAAAGTGAAGCTTTCAAGCCAAGATTGATCAGGCCTCATTAGCCAGGCACCAAGGGCCCGTAGCACACAACAACGCGGAAAAAACATCTCCAAAAAAACCATCAGATGCTTTTTCGTTCCCAAGGATTCAAAAGAACTTAATTTTCATGAAACCCTGAAGTCATTGCCTAAGGCTTCCCATTAAGAAGACTGAGGCAAAAGCATTAACTGGCGAATTACATTTTTTAATTTGGTTAGGAGCATAAGAAGCCACCATCTTCTCCGTCAAGAATCACACCCAGAACCATGAAAATCCCAAGGTAGACAGCAGTTGTTTGGAGAATTCGACAAAACCACGAGCAAGAAAAAGTCCCATTAGCCTAATAAAGATTTCACCATTAGTGTAAACAAACATATAACCTACTGGTTATACTCCATTTCCATTAGAATCCCAAGGTAGACAGCAGTTGTTTGGAGAATTCGACAAAACCACGAGCAAGAGAAAGTCCCATTAGCCTAATAAGGATTTCACCATTAGTGTAAACAAACATATAACCTACTGGTTATACTCCATTTCCATTAGAAAGAGACTCTGGTACGTACTGGCTGGTTGAGGAGGGATTTCCTTTACCTATTTTGAAGGATTGTAAAGAAAACCCCAAAAGATGAAAACAAGATAAAATACTCTGATTACTTCGAGGGAACCAGAACCTCCAATGAAAACACCAAAGTGCTGGGAAAAGATAAGCGTGCTTGTTGTTATTCTCTTCCCTTTTAAATAGGCCACAATACAACTGAAGTTCCCAACAAAATAGGAATAATCTTAACAGCTAGTTGACTAATTCAACTCAACTACAAATCAGAAAATAGTTAACATGAATATCTAGAAATCAGAAAGATTTAAACAGGAAATAACAGAAATTATTTAGAGTCCTAATGACTAGGAATTCTTGAATGTAACAGCTCCTCCCTCCTTAAATTTCGCCCTTGTCCTCAAGGGTAATGTTTGGAAATTGTTTTTTGATGAAATCCCGATCTTCCCAGGTTGCATCAGCAGGAGATAAACCTTTCCAATGAATCAGAACTTCATGCTTCTTGTTTGAGACTCGTCGATCAAGAACTGCTTGCGGTTTTGGAATAATCTTTTCTTCCTCCATGTTTACCAAAGGTAATTGAGATTGCATAGAAACTTTTTCTCCAATTTTCTTCTTGAGAAGAGAGACATGAAATACTGGGTGGATACGTGAACCTGCTGGCAAATCCAGTTTATAAGCCACTGCTCCTATTCTTTGTAAAATCTTAAATGGCCCATAATACTTAGCAGACAACTTGAAGTTCCTTCTCATGGACACAGAGAGCTGCCTATATGGTTGTAATTTCAAATACACCATATCTCCAACTGAAAATTCTCTTTCTCTATGTTTAGAGTCATAGATTTGCTTCATTCTAGACTGTGCCTTTTTTATTTTCTCTCTAAGTTCCTTGATGACGACATCTCTGTCTTTCAACTCTTTATCTACAGCTGCAACCTTGGCTGTTCCTGGAACATAACTTAAAAGAGAGGGAGGGGGTCGTCCATAAACCACTTCAAAAGGTGTTCTGCCAATTGTTGAGTGCCAACTTGTATTATAACAGAACTCTGCCCAGGTTAACCACTTGGTCCAATTCTTAGGCTGAGAACTCGTAAAACATCTCAAGTACATCTCCAATGTGCGATTAACCACCTCACTTTGGCCATCCGTTTGGGGGTGGTAGGAAGAGCTGAAGTTGAAAGATGTACCATTTAGTTGGAATAACTCTTTCCAAAATGCACTTGTGAAAGCTGGATCCCTGTCACACACAATTGAACAAGGCATTCCATGTAAACGGAAAATGTGATCAAAGAAAATTCGAGCTATCCCAACAGCAGTGTATGGATGAACAATAGGGATGAAGTGAGCATATTTTGATAATCTGTCAACAACAACCAATATGGTAGATTTACCATTAGAGAGAGGCAAACCATCAATAAAATCCATAGCTATATCTTCCCATACTTGGTTTGGTACTGGAAGGGGCTGTAGGAGGCCGGCTGGTGCGAGATGCTCCACCTTGTGTTGCTGACCCACATCACAACTTTTAATGAACTCCCTGATGCTCTTCCTCATTCCTTTCCAATAGAAGTTGGACCGAATTCGATGAAGAGTTTTAATGAACCCCTCATGTGTACTTCCATGGAATTGCCCAACTATGTCTGCAATAAGATAAGAGTCCTCTGCAAGATAAATTTTTCCTTTGAAAAATAAGATTCCATCTTGGAACCTCCAAGTTCCCAAAGCTTCACCTTCCTTAACAAGTTGCACAAGCTTCTTGAGAGCAGGATTTGATTGGGTTTCTTCTTTGATTGCCTCAATCCAATTGGGTAATGGCTGAGAAATTGCATGCAAGTCCCCACAATTACTTTCTTTTTCTTCTCTCCTTGATAAAGCATCAGCAGCAACATTTTCCTTTCCTCTCTTGTACTCAATAATAAAATCATAACCCATTAACTTGTAGAGCCACCTCTGTTGAGCCTCTGTTGTAATCCTTTGCCCCCATAAATGCTTTAGACTTTGGTGATCAGTCCGCACAATAAATTGTCTACCCAGTAAATATGGTCTCCACTTTTGTACTGCCAAAATAAGGGCCAAGATTTCCTTCTCATAGGTTGACAAAAAGAGATGCCTCCCTTGAAGTGCGTGGCTATAAAAAGCTATAGGCCGATCTTGCATCAAAATTGCACCAACTCCAGATCCAGAAGCGTCGCACTCTACAAAAATTTTTTTTGAAAAATCTGGTAGAGCTAAAACCGGTGCTCGGACCATTGCTGCCTTGAGTTTTTCAAATGCCTCCTCTGCTTGTGGACTCCACTTGAAAGAATCCTTCTTCAACATCTTCGTCAGGGGACCGGCAATCTTCCCATAATTTTGAATGAATTTACGGTAATAGCCAGTTAACCCAAGGAACCCACGTAGAGCTTTAGGAGATTGGGGTTTTGGCCAAGTCAACATTACTTCAATTTTGTATGGATCCACACCCACCCCTGCACTTGAAATTACATGGCCTAGGTACTTCACTTCCCTTTGGCCAAACTGACATTTTTCTAGCTTCACATACAACTGATTAGACTTTAAAATGGAAAATACAATCTCTAAATGCCTCAAATGTTCAGCCCATGATTTGCTATAAATTAAAATATCATCAAAGAAAACTAAAATAAAATTTCTCAAATAATCTTTGAATACCTCATTCATGAGAGCCTGAAAGGAGGAAGGTGCATTGGTGAGGCCAAAAGGCATCACCAAAAATTCATAATGGCCTTGATGAGTCCGGAAAGCAGTTTTCTCTATATCATCTGGATGTACCCGTATTTGATGATAACCGGAACGTAGATCCAATTTAGAGAAGTACTGTGCACCATATAATTCATCTAAAAGCTCATCAATCACCGGAATTGGATATTCATCTCTAATTGTTATTCGATTCAAGGCTCTGTAGTCTACACACATTCGCCACGAACCGTCTTGTTTTTTCACTAGGATGACTGGAGAAGAATAAGGACTGTTGCTTGGCCGAATAAGTCCAGTAGAAAGCATGTCAGCTACCAACTTCTCTATCTCAGCTTTCTGATAATGAGGATATCGATATGGTTTGACTGAAACAGGCCCTTGACCAACTTGTAGAGGGATCCTATGATCTTGTGCTCTCCTGGGAGGAAGACCCTTTGGTTTTGATAGTACTTCCTTATATTTATCCAAGAGTTGCTGCACGTTAGTGGGAAGTAGAAGTTGAAAGTATTGTGCCTGTGGGCCCCTCATGGCATATAGTTGCAACAGGACTCCATCTTTTCTTTTTCTAGCTACACGTTCCAATTGGAAGTTGTTGACCACCTTATTTTCTGGATTGACAAGCCATGTAAGACCACTTCTTTCCCTCCCATATCAAATTTCATCTGCAACTTAGAGAAATCCCACACAATGGGTCCCAGTGTGCTCAACCACTGAGCCCCTAAAACATTATTGTAACTCCTTGTAATTTTATCGGGACATGAGCACATTTACCTGGACTAGCTATCCTTTCTCCAGAAGCTACCATTACTGCAAGTTGGCCGCTGGAATTAGGCTGCAAACCCACTGCCTTTGCAACCCTTTCACTCACAAAATTATGAGTGCTTCCTGAATCCACAAGCATAATAACTGCCCTATGTCTGAGGCTGCCTTTAACTCGCATTGTCTCATGTGCCCGTGTTCCAGCAATGGCATGCAAGGAAATTTCTGGTGTTTCAACTGGGTGCTCATCACAGCTATCAGTTTCCATTTCTACATCTTCATCACTATCTTCCAAACATGCTTGAATCAGGAACAACTTCTTGCAGCGATGCCCGGGGCCAAACTTTTCATTGCATCTGAAACAAAGCCCTTTTCTCCTTCGCTCATTTAACTCTTCAGTAGTCATCTTCTTCATGGGAATTGAGGATGAAGGTGCCGCAACTATATTGCGAGAAAGAGAACCACCCTTCGGAACAAGTGAAGTGGCCTTTCGGCGGGAGAGATCTCTTGCTTCATATAAACGAGCCAACCCAATGGCTGAAGACAAGGTGGTGGGTCTGTTAGCCTGCACATCAGTGCGAATCGCATCACATAGGCCACTAACAAAGCAGCTCACCTGTCTATTTTGTGGCATAGGCCTAGCTTTAGCAAGCAACTTCTCAAAGCTTGTTTGATATTCTGCTATCGTACCAGTTTGCCTTAATTTAGTGAGCTCTCCAAAGAAATCAAAGAACTGATTAGGACCATACCTAGAATGAAGTCCCTCTTTGAACTGTTCCCAAGTGATAACCCCCATCTCTTGTTTAAGCAATTGGTACCAAAGTTGTGCCTCACCTTCAAGATGAAAAGATGCTAGAGAGACACGATCGGCACTTGGTATCTCATGAATTTGAAAGAATTGTTCAGCTCTAGACACCCAACTCGTCGGGTCTTCTGCTCCATTGAAGTGGGGAAAGTCTAACCTCACTGTTTTGGGTAAGAACAAACTGATAGAATTCTTATGTTGAAAGCCACCACCACTATTGGAATGCTCCTCATGAATTCGCATGGAATTCTCAGCAACTTCATTTGTGGATTGACTCACCAGCTGGTCCATACGAGCACTAAGGTTGCCAAACATCTCCATCATTTGGTTGAAGATTTCCCTCTGTCCAGTTGAAAGTGACTCCAAGGACTTTTCTAGCTTCTCCACTCTTTGATCCATAGCCAGGCTCTGATACCACTTTGGTACGTACTGGCTGGTTGAGGAGGGATTTCCTTTACCTATTTTGAAGGATTGTAAAGAAAACCCCAAAAGATGAAAACAAGATAAAATACTCTGATTACTTCGAGGGAACCAGAACCTCCAATGAAAACACCAAAGTGCTGGGAAAAGATAAGCGTGCTTGTTGTTATTCTCTTCCCTTTTAAATAGGCCACAATACAACTGAAGTTCCCAACAAAATAGGAATAATCTTAACAGCTAGTTGACTAATTCAACTCAATTACAAATCAGAAAATAGTTAACATGAATATCTAGAAATCAGAAAGATTTAAACAGGAAATAACAGAAATTATTTAGAGTCCTAATGACTAGGAATTCTTGAATGTAACAGACTCTATGTCCAAACTTTGGATAACTACAACCAACTTGAATTTTATATATATATATATATAGTATCCTTTCATTTAGGAGATTGCTATTGCAGCTCACTAGGCTCAACTGCTAACGGCAAGCCCAACCCAATCAATTAACGGGCTACAGTAATCAAAACCAGCCCAGTCCGGGCCACTAGCGTTAGCCCAAGCACCTCAAAAGCGTGCTGGCCCAACTTATTAACGCACCCAAATAATAAGAATAAAATAATCCCCACTAGCGCCCTTTTGAAGTCAAAAGGGCCGTTGACTTTTGTTGCAGCCGTGACAAATCCTTCACGATGGGAACCCAGCCTATAACACCTTCGTTCAATAAAATGAGGTCATTCTTTATGCCCAACCTATATATCCTCCTCCAAGAAAATGAGGAATGTGAGACAACGAACGCATGGACCAACAGCATACAATGATGTCACAACAGTAGAAGTAACACAAGGAGATTGCCGAATTGATAAGGGGAAAAATAGCAAGAGAGAAGATGGGAAAAAGGAGAGTTAATATCACGTTTGTCCTCGGTCAACCAGCTACCATTCTCTGGGTGCAAGCAATTCGTTACAATTCCCTCAAAAATGAAAAAAAAAATCCAACTCACTACAAGCTTGACCATTTTTTTACACTCGAGTGAACATTGCCCCCCCCCCCCCCCCTTTTTTTTTTCTTTTTGCTAAAGCGGTTATTTCATACATCACGGGTACGAATACATCCTAAGAAGTCAGAATACAAAATGTCCCGAAGTGCACCGGGCATCACTCTCTCCCCAGCCCATAAGGTACCTCCTGAGTGGCTCGCTACATACGCAGCCACCCAGTCGGCCACCCCATTGGCCTCACGATATACATGCTTGGCCTGAAATGTAACCCCCTCTCCCACCATCATCCAAATGTCTCGAAGCAAGGGATGAACACATCCATGACTACCCGGGCCCCTACGGATCCAGCTAATCACCGTGGCCGAATCACCCTCCAGAAAAACCGAGCTCGCTCGGAGTACCTGCCACGCATAAGACAGGCCCATCTATGCCGCTCGCAGCTCTGCCCCTGGAATAGAAATATCAAAAATCTGATGGCCCCCTGCTGCCACCACATCAAAACTCGGGCCCCTAACAACAAATCCGGCCCCTCCCCTCCTACCTCCATCCATGACAGAGCCATCAAAATTGACCTTGAGGAAACTCGAGGGTGGGGGCTCCCAGGTAAAGAATACCCTGTGTGGAGCTGCCGAAGTAATATAGGAACCCCAGATGTCCCGAGCTATCAAAGGTCGATGAGCTGGCTCTACCTGAACAATCTCTGCAGCCTGAGCGCTGGCCCGCTCCATCACAAAACGTAGGAATAGCCGACGCTCACCAAACACTCGGGCGTTCCTGGCCAGCCATATCTGGTACGCTGTATAAGACGCCCTGATAGCTAAACCCCGCATCTGAGGTACACTAGCCCACAACCGAACCTCCTCCAGGAAGAGATCTCTCCCACTCCAGGTGTCCCCCAGGATCCCAGTCAGACTCCAAACACCTCTCACCCATACGCAGTGGAATAGAACATGATCCACCGACTCCTCCACCCCACAATCTGGACATGAGGGGGAAAGGCTCATACCTCGTCTACACAGCACTGAGCATGTCGGCAACCGCTCCCAGGCCACCTTCCACAGGAAGAGAGCAACCCTCTGGTGTAGCCCAAACCTCCACACCCAGCCGCAATCTATGCCCGGCTGTGAGCCTGGCTGAAGGAGCCTGGCAACCTCTCCGATCCCAACGCTCGCTCGAGAGATAGTGCTCCAGATCCTGACATCTGGACCTGCTGATCCCGGAAGGGGAATCGATCAAACCCGCTCTACTAGGTGCTCTCCAAACAGCTGGCCCAGCCTGTCACCATCCCACTCTGCCACTCCCGACCGGAGAAGATCAGAAACTCGGAGTCCCTCCCCCACCTCAATGCTGATAGTCGTCGGCCTAGTCTCAAAGGAACTGCATCCACCCATGGGTCCTCCATCACATCAACACTTCGTCCGTCGCCGATCAACCACCTCGAATGCACCAGGGCCATAGGCACATACCTCCCAATCTCTCGCCACATAAAGGATCTCCTCCGCCGGCCTATCGCCTGGCCCTCGAGACCCGCTCAGCCATACCTGGCTTCATAACCTGGCTCCAGTGACCGTGCGGCTCCAGGACAAGCTGTACCGCCCTCCGTGCCAAGAGAGCCTCACGTCGCACCAAGAGTGACTGCACCCCCAGCCCCCCTCCCTCAGTGGTAAACACACTCTCTTCCAAGCCACCAGATGTATTCCACAGCCCCCCGGTAGGAGCCCCAAATAAAGCTCCGCATAAGCCGCTCAATCCCCACCAGCACCGTCTTCGGCACCACTGTATGAGCCATCAAGTAAATAGGCATGGAACACAGAACTGACCTGATCAACGTCAATCTCCCCATCATAGAAAGAGATGAGGCCCTCCATCCCTCTAATCTGCTCCGCACCCTCTCCAATAAGGTGGAGCACTCTGCCACCCGTAACCTCCTCCGTGTGATGGAAACCCCAAGATACACCAGGGCCCCAGTCTACTCCTATATCCCCAGAGTCGCCCTGATCTCCCAGCACACCCTCCCCTCCGTGCTAGGGCTGAAAAGGATAGCGGACTTTTGTAGATTAACCCTCTGCCCGGACATCACACATTTATCTTCCTATTTTGTGGGAGTTTTTTCTACCCTACTGTAACTCCTTCCTCCTCCAGGGATCTAGAAGTTTTGAACAATTCCGAGAAAGTAATATACTGCCAAAACGACCACATGCAGCGATCGATCCTGATGCATCGGTCCTCTCCATTCTCGGTCACGACGTCACGGTTGGACCACAAATAATACAAAAAAATTAAGACATTTATATAGATATGTCTACACTAACAGCCGAACCTAATTAAATACTACAATTTGTTGAGGTATCTTGGTCCAACCAAATTGAATAGCCGTATTTAAATGGAGAATATATACTCCATAATGCGCTTGAAACCTTGGACTCAAACTGCGGGCATTGCACCAGGCGTCAGGGCCTACGTATCCATGATGTTTTAAAATATAAAATGTATCAATAGTTGAATTATATGATGCTACCTTTTTCTTGCTGGAATCATAGTGCTTCGTGAATAGCGCCGTCTCGAGCACGGGGAAGATGTCACAAAAACAGAGATTAAAGTTTTCTCCAACCTGTCTTAATCGCCTGATCAAAGTCCAGAAGATGCTCAAAGCGGTTCTTTGACTGGATTACCTTATTAGTCAGAAAACAAGTTTAGACTTAGATCTCAAAAAATTACAATATAAGTATAATTTCAATATAATAAATCTGGTTCATTCTTTGGCCTCTCAAATGTTGAAGACATTAAAATGACAGTGATGATTCATTCAATTGATACAATTTTATTATGAATCTTTAATCGTGCCAAACCTCCAGGCTCCAGCTCGTAGTGTGGTATTGCTAGAGTCCATGTTACAAGGCCCTAGCCACAATTAAATAGTAAATAATGCTAATTGTTTATTCAAATTATATTATTTTATGTGCGTAGACAAAAATTGTTCTGTTTCGAATATCCACATAAGGGAATCCTCTGTAGATAGCTCTGTTTCTGAATCAAGGTCGCAACCTATTTTAATTTGGTTCTGGTAGAGCTTGTGGGCCTAATTAGATTTTGTTGGACCTGAAAAGAACCTAACAGTAAGTTAGCTTGTGCACAAGGCAGACGGATGAGCAACCCAATCCAAACTAGAACATAGCCCGAACCCTATCCTGCATTTTGCTCTAGATGCTCCAATCCAGACGCCTTATCCTTGGCAATTTGATGTACGAAATCTAACTTGATCAAACTCTATTAAGCCTCTTTTTTTTTTTGTTCCAAAGTAACCAGGTCCCATTTTTGATCCAATCAAAATTATGTTCCGCTTAGAGAATAATCACACTATGGAGCCGAGACAGGTATAAATTGGGTTGGTTAAATTGTCAATTTCAGGTTAAATAGCAAAAAACAAAGATATGTATAAATTGAACCTGACCTGGTCCGTCCGAGCTGTACTGAGTTTGAAAATAATATTTTCAAATAAAAAATATAAAATATGTAACTACTCCCGTTGATGTTCTGCGAGAAGGAGAGCTCCAGGGAGCAGACCGAAATCCTGAGACGGGCTTATCAGCTACGGTTGATAGCTCCGCGGACGTATCGCGTCCCTTACACAGCTTATATTATAAATAAAGTGGCCATATAAAGTGACGCGCCGGCTCCACTTCTCCGTTAAGTACTTAATTTCCTTCACCTCGGCAAACAAAAGAGGGAGCGAGCCACCGTCACATGGGCTTGTCGTGAGAACGTGGTGGCCATCGGATGATCCGAATAAAGCTAATGCTTCCACGTGTGCTCATATCCTTCGGCTTTTCAATCTTTTCGTAGCTTTCGTCCGGAAGGTCCCCCCTCCGGGCCCACAAAACGGCCGAAACCGTCTCCTGAAGGCCGTTACGACACCGGCCTCTCACGTGCTCCTACCTCCAACCCATGCGGGGGACAATCTGATCCAACGGTCCGTATCAAGACTGCAGCCGTAGGAGGTCATCTAATGGGAAGGCATCGCTTTCCGGAACTGCTCGCTCTCAAAAGCGAAACTAACCGGATTAATTTGCGACACATGTCCAACTCTCCTCGATAAACTCCTTTTAATTAGTTATGTTAAATAATCCATCTCGCCACTGAGAGTACAGTATTTTCGGTGGGCGATTCTGCCATACAAATTAAGCTATTGCTAACCTGCTATTAACCTTTTTTTATTATTATATTATCAGATTATGAGATTACCGAGTACTCTAAATTTAGTTCGTGCCTAATTGAATAAAAGATAGTGGCATTTTGGGAATAAAAGTAAAATCGAACTTAACCTGGAAGGCGGAAGAGTCCTCCTCCAAGTCCGCCCGACGGCTGTTTTATATTTGGAGCCGTCCGATGGAAGTGCGAATCACACCGAATAGGCTCCTGCATAAAAGCCGGTCACCTGTCACCGTGTAACCACAAGAGAGAAATTGTAGCTCGGTTAGAGCGATGAGCGAGGAGCTGAGGAGGGAGTACGAGATCGGACCACAGATCGGACGGGGGAGGTTCGGCACCGTGTACCGGTGCGTCTCGGCGGAGACTGGCGAGGAGTTCGCCGTGAAGTCCATCGAGAAGGCCCTCCTTGCCGACACCATCGACCGCGAGTGCGTCGAGCGGGAGGCCAAGATCGCCGAGCACGCCGCCGCCGGGAACCCGCACGCCGTCCAGGTGGAAGCCGTGTACGAAGACGAGGCGTGGCTCCACGTGGTGATGGAGCTGTGCCCCGGGCCTGACCTCTTCGACCGGATCAGCGGGCGGGAGGCGCCGCTGGCGGAGACGGAGGCGGCGGCGGTGATGGCGCCGCTGATGGAGGCGGTGGCGGTGTGCCATCGGCGGGGGGTGGCTCACCGGGACATCAAGCCGGACAACGTGCTGTTCGACGGGTGTGGGCGGCTGAAACTGGCGGACTTCGGGTCGGCGGAGTGCTTCGGGGACGGGCGGCCGATGAGGGGGCTGGTGGGGACGCCCTACTACCTGGCGCCGGAGGTGGTGGCCGGGAGGGACTACGACGAAAAGGTGGACGTCTGGAGCGCTGGTGTGGTGCTCTACATAATGCTTTCCGGGATGCCGCCCTTCTACGGCGACACGGCGGTTGAGATCTTCGAGGCGGTGCTCCGAGCCAACCTCCGGTTTCCCACGCGGATTTTCCACACCGTCTCCCCGATGGCCAAGGATCTCCTCCGCCGGATGCTCTGCAAGGACATTTCGCGAAGGTTCTCGGCGGAGCAAGTCCTCAGTATGTCTCCTCCTCCTCGCAACCCCCTTTCTTTCTTCATCTCTGCGTTCCGATCTCTCTTTTCTAGCGCTTCTTCCTTCGATTTATCCGGTTTTACTTCGCTTTCTAGGGTTTCTTCTCGGATCTCGCTCGTTCTTTGAAAACCCTGCTTCTTGGTATTGAAAAATAAATAAATAAAATATGTGCGACCATTCGTCGCTCCGATTTGTCTTGTGATTTTTCCCCTCTCTTGGTTTATTTTTACCTGCGGATTTTTTTCCTCCTCCTTTCTGTTCCCCAAGGTCTTTTTTTTTTTTTTCCTTCTAATTGTATATTTTCGAAAAAATTGATTTGTGCTCCTCTTAATGACGTCTTGTTTTTCTTAAAATTTCAAAAATCTCAGGGCATCCGTGGATAACCAGTGGCGGGGGACTGAGACCGACAGAGGAGCCAACCTAGAAGGAAGATTAAAGGCGGTGAGCGCGGGCTTTGCGTACAAAAAATATGCCCCATTTTTCTTTTCCAGAAGGGGCTCCGGGGTTTGAAATCTCGTCTTGATGGGAGATAAGGATGGGATTTTTTTTCTTATATTTTCGATCTCTTTAGCGTTTGAGTGTATATATTTTTTTGCTCCTAAATGAAAGAATAAAGTAAAGCATCTGTAAATTGTTTTTTTTTTAAGTGCTGCGAGTTATGCTGGTATTGTATCATGTAAAGAGATCCAAGTACATGGAATTTTCTTTTGCTGTTATTTTCGTCAAAGGTTTTTGTTGCAATATTCGTGAATTCGCTTTTTGCTTTAATTGTTCGACCGGCCAGGGACAGGGGAGGGAATGGATGGCATATTCGATGGTTTATGCTATCCTTCTCTCTCTTTGTTCCGAAGTTGCGGGACAGCGTGCAATTTCCAAGCAAGATATGAAACGTGAAGAGGGAGGGGATTGCAGTTTGACCGTCCCACCTGAGTGATAGGCGTGGCTGCTTATTCTCCCTCGATCGCTCGTTAGCAAGCATTTTGGACTATGTGTTCGTTTTAAATTCTTGAAGAACGGCGTAAGAAATTCCTAATTTGTAGCAATTCATGCATGCAAGTCCACCTAAAATAATAGTATTTGATTTCCACTGAGACCATTTTGGTAGAGAGGACTCTGCATGAAGCAAATTCTTGTGACTTGGTTGGTCGTCGAAAATGCATATTCAAAGATATGACGTTCAATGTCTCACCTACAATCCCCTAAAAATAGAGAAGTCATAGTTGTCCAAATAAAAAAAAACAACTAAAGTAGACTCTCAACAAGTCGAAATTTCCAAAAAAAATTGCAGGATGATTTGTCTAATTTAAAAAAGAGAGTAAATATAAAAAATACTTGAATAGATAGAGGGATTATAGCTATTCATGCTTGTTCTAGCATAGATACCATATAATTCATGACATGATGATCATGCCTCGTTTCATTTACATTGCACTTATTGAAATTGCTTTTTTCATATGCATCGCACGTCGAAATTCAATGCTGCAGAACCCATTAGGTCATGCCAATTATATTTCAAAAACCTAATACATTGGCCAACTCTAATCCTTTTTTTTTTTAAATTTTAATGTTTGGTATAAAAAGGAACCCGCTAAGCATGCAACTGGCACGGAGTTCAATTTTTATTTATTTTAATTTGTAATAAAATGTGAGATAAGTTGCCACTATTTTGTTTTATAAAAGAAAATTTCTAACAATATTTTACTAAATAATAAAACATACTTGTTAGGTTATAGTACTGTAGTTCTGTTTATGCTACGGGCTACACACCACAATCACCCACTCCATGCCCATTTGACGTGGTGCCCAATACCTTGTGAACTAGAGCAACTCAATCCCACGAATTAGGCTAATTACCTCCTACCACATTTAACAAAGAACAGAGTAAGGAATATAGTTGTGCAGCAAATTGTTACTCCATGTCACTTATATATTACCAACGTCATGGTCCATATCACGACTGATTGGTATTGTTTTTTTTTATGTGGAGAAGATAGAGGGAAGAAGGTTCGAGTGGTCCAAATATCATTTCGTCGATGGGCTGCAGGAAAGGAGATGAGGCATGACTTTGTGCACTTTATTTTGTCGTTGCATGAAACATGCATGTCTTTATTCTTGACTCACCTTAATTTGCTTTACAAATCAACACATTTCTTGCCTTACCTATTGTGCTGCATCTAAATGGAAGTTGCCGTGGGGCAATCAAAGACTGTACGTGGCAATAGGGCCTATGATAGATCCTCCGTTGGAGACCTTGGAGGATAGCTCTAAGGTGTGCTCTTGATTTACCACGCGAAGATTACTCCTTTTGTGGTCGTATCATTTGTGCGTGGCATCCAATTACTCCGTGAGCTGATAGTGTATGAGAGGCCAATGTAGCTTGGTCCTGATGAAGACTTATTATTTGTCAATTATATCACAATACATGACAATTATTACACCTGATCGTCTAACAAGAGAATCTTTTTTATTGCGGAAGGTGCCTACGAATAATTTGTCAAAATCATACACAATCTCATTTGATATAATAATTTTAGGTAGCCTTACTATGAGAAGAACACTCCTCCATATCTTTCCATTCCTCCTTTGTAGTTTCAAAATAGACTATGTTGGTCACAAGTTCTCTATAGATTCCGTTCCAAATCTAGGAAAGCACCATGGTGTTGCAATATTGCCATGCATCAAATGTTACCGAACTTTTGTTAGGCTTTAAGCGAGCTATCAATAAAGCAAACTTTAGTCTTGGCTAAGATAGCAGTCTTCTTGGCATGTCCCCATAGAGGATAATTATCACCAATGAGGAGTTGAGCGACAAGGACCATAGCTGGGTTATGTGAGCGATGAAGAAAGAACGGTGTCGTTACATTAATACCATGATGGCCATGATTGTCGGATGGAGAATAAATGGCTGAGGACAACAAATACTGAATGGATGATAAGAGAACAAAAAATGGGGGTTGATTGATCAAGAAAAAACCTGCTATGATACCATAAAAATTTGTATGAAAAATGAGATTTAAATTTTTTGTTCTATTCATGGCACTAGTGTGCTCATATACAAGTTGAGTCTATTGACTCTGAGAACCATATACAGTAGAACACAACAACAAAATCTCATGCTTATGGAAAAGATACTAGGGACCCGATTTAATATAATACAATAGCAAAAGCCCATGATTTGGTGCAAGTATTAAAATTGAATATGACAATCGAATCTCATGATTTTTGAAAATTGCTCTAAGCTGACACCCTAAGATTGTGCATACAATATTTAGTAGCTATGATATCCAAGATCGTACATACTGTAATGGGCAAGATTGTGCATGATTTTGGCAATTGTAAGTAAAATTTCTCTTATTTTCCAAGTGAAGAAATAGAAGGCATTGCAAGTCAATCGATGCAAACTCTTGAAGGCGCTACCATGGCTGCTTTGTGTTTTGATAAGCACAGTTCTAATCACTCTAGGAACAAACAAGGAGGTCGTGGCCATCGAAAATAACCATACTATGATTACTATAATAAACTTGGTCACATATGTGACACTTGTTACAAATTACACGGCTGCCCAAATCGCCACGGAGGAACCAAACTTTCTACTCCTACTGCAAATTATGTAGCTAATAGTGAAAGTCCTCTTAGCCTATTTATTATGGCTCATATTAGAGTAGTATGCCTAATTGCTATCTTTATTAAACACTAATAAACCACCACTTCCATCAACATGATAGGTACTTCCCATGACATGAATAATTAACACAAATGCTTCTAAGTTCTAACCACCTGGTTTCTGGCTCTAATCTTTTTCTTTTTTTTTTTATCACTCGAACCTTTACCAACTCCTCAATCCGTTAAACTACCTATTGGGGATATAGTTCGAATAACCCAAAAAGGGACTATCAAATTGTCCCCTTCTCTTTGAGTTAAAAAATATTCTTTGCATACTCACTTTCAATTTAAATTTATTAGTCATTAATAAATTTACTAAAATATATATTACATTGCTATCTTTTTTTTCAACTTCTATATTTTTCGGAACCTGTCAACGAGAAAGCCGATTAGTCTAGGTAATGAAAAGAATGACTTTACCACTACAATGGTCTATTCTCTCCTAGTTCTCAACTTACTGTACCTAGTTGGTTCTTTGGTACAATCGTTTGAGTCATCCGTCCACTCCAAGATTAAAAGTTTTGGTCCAAAATATTTCTGTTCCTCTTTCTATTTTTTAGAATAAAATAGATTCTTGTACTATTTGTTCTCTAGTTAAACAATTTAGGGTTCTTTTTCCTGTAAGTATTTTTGTTACTTTCTCTATTTTTGAACTTATTCATATGGATATTTGGAGAGATTATTCTATTCCATCTCTTATTGATGCATATTATTTTTTTAACAATTGTGGCTGACTTTTCATATTGCACAGGAATTTTTCTCATGCGATTCCAACACGAAATATTTTATTTACTTTAAGAAATTTATTGCTCTTGTAAACAACCAATTTTGTCATAAAATTAAAATTGTTAGAAATGATAAAAGGATGGAATTTATGGATCATTGATTGCAAACATTTTTTGATTCTTTAATAATTATTTATCAAATATCTTGTGTTAGCACGCCACAGTAAAATAGTATTGTTGAGCGCATATCTCATGGTGTATAAAAAAACAATGTATAATCTCTTGCTTTATCATTGAGGCTGAATATCGATCAATGGTCTCGACTATGTTTGAATTAGTCTGGCTCAAAACTTTACTCTCTGACTTGGTTATTCACCATCCTCAACCAATGTTTTTCTATTGTGATAACCATGCCTCACTTCATATTGTTGTCAAACCTATATTCCATTAGCTGACAAAACACATCAAAATATACTATGATGTTGTCCAAAAAAACTATAAGCAAGTACAACCCAAACGAAGTTTCTTTGAAGTGACAACCAGCATACCAATATTTTTACTAAGGCTTTGGGCCATGATTAAATTTTTTATCTGCTGGATAAGTTGGGTGTTAACAGATCCATACATGCCAACTTGAGAGAAAGTGCAATTGACAAATTTATGCAGAACCTTACCTATTATAGTATGCACCATCTTGGATATCCCAGCTGCTATATATTACATGCACAATTTTGATCTATCAGCTTAGAGCAATCTCCAAAAATCATGGAATCTGATTGCCATCAAATCATGGGATTTTGCTATTATATTATACTATATGTGGTTCCAGTATATTTTTCATAACCATGAAATTTTGTTGTTGTATTCTACTATATTTAGTCCTCCGAATCAAAGGGCTCAACTTGTATATAAGGCACGCCATTGTCATGAACTAAACAAGAAATTTAAATCTCATTTCCAATGCAAATTTTTCAATTATCGATCTCTGCAACGGTGGTCAAATGCATAGATGTTACAATTTCATGGCAACTAATTACATAAATTGTGACTCAAAACCATTTGTCCTACTCATAACTTACACATAAATCAATATTTGCTTCAAACAATTGTCCAGAAAATAATGTCCCTTGATCTAATCCCACAGAAATATTTCTTTCAGGCATCAATTAGGATATTAAGATTCTCCTATGGTTCCAAGGATATTAGCTTCCATATGGTGGGGTCAAATATTTAAATGGTGGAATTAAGGTTGAATCCCAGGTATTAACGCCTTCAAAAACTTGGCCCTCAATTTCAGGAACCTAGCTCTAAATGGGCGAGAAAAGGATCAATAAAACCACTCTCAAATAATTGCGACAACTCGAATGATTGGGAAAATGCTAGACGAAAATGATCATTATATTATATATGCATCGGCAAAAACCTTGTAAAGAATTTGCTTTTGGTCTTTTGAGATCTTTGCTGGATATTGTTTGTGCTTTTGTCGCAGCCAGAAGGTGTATTATAGTCCTTTTTCTTCTTCCCTTTTCTTTCTTTCTTCTTTTTTTCTCCGAAATTGAGAAAAGAGGAGAAAGACTAAGACAGAGCAAATTGAGAGAAGAGGAGAAAGACTAAGACAGAGCTCTTCATTTGAGAAAAGAGGAGAAAGACTAAGACAGAGCAAATTGAGAGAAGAGGAGAAAGACTAAGACAGAGCTCTTCATTCGATATTTTTTTTTTCGCCTGCCTTGAACACATCTCAAGGGGGCTTTTTATAGGAGGAAAACAAACCAGAAACCAGATTTACAAAACCAGGGGTGCACACAGATTTACAAAACCAGGGGTGCACACAGATTTACAAAACCACTCATAGCTGGAAAGTAAAAGGTGACAGGATATAAAGCTGTCAGTGAACCACTCATTTGTTCACTGTATACATAAAGATGTCGGTGAAGCTATTTCTTCACAGGATGGTTTTATCCTGAGCTTGATGTGACCACAGTCTTTCCTTTATCTGTTTTTGGGACAGATTTGACTGCTCCCTTTTGTCCAGGTCTTCGGGTGAGAATAGTTTGCCATACTTCCTCCATTGGAGTAGGAGTATTCTGAACTTCAAGATCTTCATTTGGATCTTGTGCTTCTCCTGCTAAGCAATCATAAGTATTACTTGTGTTTTCGGGAGTATTTGATGAAGATTGTTGGGAAGAGGCAGACTTCATAGATTTATCATCAAATGCTTCGAAGAATTCCTTCTTGATTTTCTCTAAGCATTTTGCCTTTACTTCTTCTTCAGATATATTAGGATATCTCCTACTTAATTTATGTTTCATGGACATAAATAAGTTGTCATCATCAGTGCTGGATTGTTGAGGAGATCCAAATACTTTTTTCTCCTTATAAAGATGAATATTTCCTTTGATGGTAGTTATTATACCATCTAATTTGTCTTTGGGCATTCCTACCCACCATTTGTAAAGAGCATTTCTTTTTAGTACTGGAATATTATTGGAGTCAAATCCAGTAGATAGGGTCCACTTCCAGATCCAGGGGATTCTGTTCTCTATGAAATAGATCATAGGACAAGTAGTAGTGCATATTTGATCATCGGTCATTTTGTTGATGACGGGATGATTGTCCACCCATTCTTCAAAAAGATCTAATAATTCTTTAGGTAATATTTTTAGATCAGGGCCGAAGAAAGTCCACCATTTGTTGAACCAACCCGGAATGGGTTTGGCTAGAACATCAGGATGTACCTGTAAAAACCAAGAGTGCTTTCTCTTGAAATTTTCATAAAAAAATAAGTTAGTGAAAGCCTCGACGTAGTCCCAGTAGGTCGCCATAATTTCATAACCATACTTGGTTATCATTATTGGCCTGTTGGGATCTAATCCCCATTCTTGTGGCTGCATGATCCTGCAAATAGTACATTTACTATAATTGATATAATTATTTATATTATTATTATGGAAATTGTGATTAATTTCCACAGATTCAGTAAGGAGCAATAATTTCTCCATTATCTGTCTGTCTTTGTCTTGCATCGAAGGATATCCTTGCTCATCAAAATATTTTTGACGAATGCACCATGGGTCTTCCATTTGTTCGATATCACTTGGACTCAGGTACATTATAATAGTCTCGCGATTATTTTGCAAGAATGAGGTGTCAATAGTACTTTCTTGAAGCACCTCTTTCATTGTTGGTTTAGATGATGATGAAGAAGAGAGATTTTCTCTTGCAGCATTTTGCTGTTCAACCTGCTTTTGTTTTTGTTGTCCCAAGTAGGTTGCTAGGTCCACCATCTGTGGTACCCTTTCTGGCTGTTTATGAAACAGAAAATTTGCTGTATTCATGGGAAGTGCATTGGCACTGCGTCCCCTGATTCCTCGAGAAGAATTTCTTCCTCGAGCATATGCTCCTCTAAGAGGAATCATCCCTGTAAAAATTCACGTGTTAAGAAATCTGGAAGAGAATTTTCTTCGGATTTAATGTATTCAATATTAAAATCAAAAACAGACAACTGTGCCTGCCATCCAGCAAAGATTTGCTTGGATACTAAATTTTTAACATCTTTTTCTATGATCTGTTTTGCTGCTGTGCAGTCTATCCTCAACAGGAACTGTTGATTTAACAGATCACTTTGAAATTTTAAAATACATTTAACTATTGAAAGCATTTCTTTCTTGATAGTAGAATACTTCTTTTGAGTTGGATTCCATTTTCCAGAAACAAATCTGACAAGAATTTCTTTGTTATTACCAGGGTCTAATTGCTTTAAAATTCCTCCGAATCCGATATCTGATGCATCGGTTTCGACGATTTTAAACCAATTAGGATTAGCTAATGTTAAGCAGGGTAAACTTTTTACCTTTGACTTAATTTTCTTTACCTGCTTGGTGTGCGAATCACTCCACGGAATCGGACTTTTATTGAGCCTTCCATATAGAATAGCAGTATCTTCTGCTAGATTCTTATAATAATCAGATATATAGTTTAAACTTCCTAGGAATCTTTGAAGTTGCTTATTATCAATTATTTCATCAGGAAATTTTGATGCAAATTCAATACTTCTTTCTATTGGAATTATTTTTCCCTGGGAAATATAATGTCCTAAAAACCTTACTTTGGTTTGGAACAAGTTCATTTTTCTTTGTGATATTACTAAACCATTTTTATGGGCTACCATTTTGAAGTGTTTAAGATGTTTAATATGACTAGCAAAGTTTTGCGAAAATATCAAAACGTCATCGATATATACAATTATATATGGTATGTCATTAAAAATTTCATTCATAATTTTCTGAAATTCAGAAGGGGCATTTTTTAATCCAAAGGGCATTACATTCCATTCATAATGACCGAATGGTACTGTGAAAGCAGTTTTATATCTATCAGATTCTTTTATCTGAATTTGCCAGTATCCTGATTTTAAATCAAATTTTGAAAAGATAATTGCTTCATTCAGTCTTTCTAACAAATCTCTTTTATTTGGTAATGGATATCTTATCCATTTTAACACTTTATTTAAGGGCTTATAATTGATTACTAATCTTGGATTTCCTCTTTCTTTCTCTGCATTTTTATTAACATAAAAAGCAGTACAACTCCAAGGAGAAGAAGATTTTCTTATTAGTCCTCTTTTTAGGAGCATTTCTATCTCAGTTTTACATAATTTTAAATATTCTTGGTTCATCTGAGTTGGCCTAGCCTTAGTAGGAATATTTTGTTCCTTAAATGATTCCTCATAAGGTAAACTGACTTGATGTTTTTTTCTATCCCAAAAGGCATTGGGTAGTTCATTACAGATTTCATTTTTAAACTGATTCTCTATTTCATCAATCTTAATTTGATTATATGGTTTCTTTAGGTCTTCTTCTATATTGTATATTGTCATTTCCTTTTTTAAGAAGTTTAGCTGATTTTCCTTTTTTATAAGGATGTCTTTGATTTCATTTATCATTTTAGTATGTGGATCCGTTATAAACAGAAATACTAACTGCTTTCCTTCCTTCTGGGCATAGATTCCAGAATTATCTATTTTTGTTATTGGCATAATATCATTTAGGAAAGGAGTTCCCAAAATTATATCTTGTGTTAAATTTTTAACTAACATAAAAGATGTTTCAATACAAACATCTTGATTACAGATATGTGCTTTAGGTATTTTATACCTAATTGGTAACTTATTTCCTCCAGCTGCAGTTAATGACTGTACTGTCTTTTGAAAATAAGTTGTTGGAATTAATCCTTCCTGGATGCAGTTCAGATCTGCGCCGCTATCTATTAATGCTTTGGCATTTTCTAGTACAAAACTCTTGTTGATTACTAGATTTATTTTTATATACCATTTTTGGTATGTTATCTGGTTTAATATATTTAAATAATCAGGAAGATCATCTGTTTCCTGTTTTATGTCCTTACCTTTTATAAAGGATGTCTGAGACTCTTCTCTTGCATTTTCTAGACTAGATATTCTAGTATTAAACCGTTCATTTTCATTTTTTAACATAGATATTTCTATTTTTAGCTGTTTTATTTCATGTTTTAAATCTTGTAAAGAAACAGGTTTTTCTTTTATCTTATAACTATTGAATCTATTCATAACTTCTTGAAACTGATATCCTTTATTAGGTAATATTAATCTTGACGATTCTCTGTTATTTGGGTTCTTTTCTATTAGAAATTCTAATAACTGTTTTTTTATATTATGATCAGTAATTTGATCTATAACTTTTAATATCTCTTCTTGACTGTTTGTCAGTACATTTAATGATCTCATTCCTACAAAAGATTTCCAATAATCTTTGTCACATTGTACTGTATTACATTGACATTTATCTGACTTTGTTTGATCTTCTGATGAAGTTATTACTTCATTTATCTCATCCTCTGATGAACTTGAATAATTACTGTCTTCTTCTGAAGATGAGTTTATCATAAGTTTCATTAACTGGGTTTTCAGATTATCATCTATTTCTTCTTCTTCTTCTTCTTCTTTTTTTTTGTTTTTTGCTAAAGCGGATGTATTATATATAGCGGGTACGGATACATCTAAAAAAGTCAAAAGTTAACAATTTTCGGAGCGCTTCAGGTAAGTCCTCCTCCCCTAATCACAGGGTTTCCTCATAATAGTTAGTCACATAAGAGGCTATCTAATCCACAGCCCCATTAATTTTACGATACATATGCTTGGCCTGAACAGCCATTCCTCCATATATCATAATTTGAATATTTTTGAGCAGTAGGTGGCTGTCCCCTGCATCACCCACACTCCGCTAGATCCATATTATAGTCCTTTATGGCTGGACTACGTGTTTTTCATACCTTACCAACTCCAAAATAAAAAACTGGGGTTCAGTTTGACCATACTACATTGTTCTGATAGGCGTGGGCTCTTATCTCTCTTCTCTCGCACACAAGTTAGGACCTCGGGGGTTGTAGTTTTTTTTTTTTTTAAAAACAAAAGGTATTGACTGCGGGTATAACGCTGAAAAGCTCCTCGCCAGGATTTCGGCTGACATCTAGCATTACATGGATTGAAGGGTCAAATGACATTACATGACCAAATTAAAGGGTAGAAAAAATGATGCCGCATGACCTAGGGGACCATGAAATGTGTCTCTTTTTCATTGGGCAGCCTCAAAATAGAATACAACTCGATCATTTAGGCTGGATAATATTTATTTGGGCGCATTTTTATATTAAAATCTATTCGGATATAAATAGAAATATGAACATTCAATTAATATTTATATCCATCAAAGAAAAAAAAATGCATGGATAATTACTCGATCTATAGCCGAATATTTGATTTAATTAGCAATCTTATTTAATTTCATATAACATTCAAGTATTTCTAAGAAAAATATATGACCATATTAACATACTATTAATCTGATTTACCATCAATCCAATAACATCTTTGATGCTATGGTCATAAAGTTTAATTATCCAACTTATATTCATACTTATATCCATATTTTCAGTATCCATTTAAAATATATAAAAATATTAATTTTTATATTTAATTAATATTTATATCTATATTCATATTCGTCCAATAAAATAAATATGAATATGAATATATAGATATTTAATTTGTATCCCTTTCTGTTTCAATTCAAAAAAAAAAAAAAAAATTGTTAGCTAGTGAAGGGGTCGCTGTCACAATTCCCCAATACTTAAAATGCATTAAACACCCTTGTTTTAATGCATGCATGTCTCTGTCTCTTTTGCTTGATTAGAAAAGGCAGAAGGTTCTAGTACTCCAGAAAAACCCTCTAGGCGTCTTGGGGCCTTCATCTATATAGAAGGGAAGATGAGGTGTGACATTGAGTACCTGATTTTTTTCCTTGCATTAAACATTCATATGGAGGGGTGCGAGATTATCCTTTGCTTAAAAATTCAGAGTCTTTGCGTTAACGTACCAGTCCCAAACCTATTATTAGATGTGCCCTCCTTCGACTTGCATCAAAGTGATACTTGCCTGATGGCTTTCAAGGATAACTGGAACACCCAAAGTATACAGATTTCAAAGCCTGACATGTTCTCAACATGTTACACCCGATTAATGCATCACAATCATTAAAACCAATCAACTAACTATAAAACTTTATCATGGAAATTGTTCGGAAATCTATTTATGTCACCCAAAGTATATCCTTTTCTGTAAAGCTCTTGGCGGTTTGAACCATGATGGTGGTGCTCTCAAGTATTTCAGCTAGACAACTTTAACAGCTGCTGCTATTTTTAAAAATAAAAATTAAAAAATAAAAGTGACCAATTACACGCAGAAGACCCCAAATTATTATCAGGATGTAATGTATTTTAACTCTATGATTGCTTCCACAAGTCACGCAATCCGTCCATGTCCATTTGTCGCACGTCAGGATCGAATTTGCCCCCATCACGCCCCATGCGTTCTTACGTCCCATCTTTGTAGCTTCTGATGTTCGTCCACTAGCGTGATCTCAGATTACCAAGGGAAAAAAAGAACTTCAGCATGCTATAAAGTTTAAGCAGCATGAACCATCAAAATTATCATGATAGATGCTTGAAAGGTACTTCAAGAGGTAAAGAAACACCTCATGTGACGTGTTCTTATCAATGAGTGCCGCGAAAGCGTTCTTTCACCGACTTTGGCAAGGAACTTGATGAGCATGTTAGGACTCGATGGAGACAGATGGGGAGGCGTGCCACTTCTCTTCATCCATTTATTTTTGATGCGAAAAGAACCGTACGTGCCATCTTTAAGTTTGTGGGCCATCACCTGTCACTCGTGGGGAGTTTTCCAGTTTACGGGACCCCAGACCAATTGATGAACCCCGCCATCATCTTTATCTTTAAGTTGTGGGGTCCAGCTGAACTGTTGTACGTTTCGAAAGGAACGTGAACCAAAACTTCTGCCAGCGTCGCCCGTACCAGAACTTTTGCAAAATTTTCACGTCACCTTGATGTTTCTAGTATGGAATAGAATTCCATTATCCATCTACGATCTGAGTTCCCTCTTCGACGCCTAGGGCACCGGGCTAGGTTTTAGCTGAGCCAACCCAACCACTGTAAATTAGGTCGGGTGACATGTAGAGAACATTGGCTGCATTGACTACCTAATTCACCCACATCAGCCCTAAATAAGCATCATGATTTATTAAAAAAATATAATATTCATATGTATACATCACAATGTATTATGTAAAGTGGAATCAGATTAATTGAAGAACTGCAAACGCAAATAATTTGCATCAAAGCCACCTTGTCCAGGTCAACGATTTAGAATGCACAACTGGTGTGAAAAATCGTCACGAGTCGGACAATTACTGATATATTTAAACACATTTACCACTTTAATTCAATAACCGAAGAGACATAACTGTGAACAATAACAGAAGAAACGCAATCGACAATAACAGTTGCATCATTCGTTTGTCCTCCGCTGCTGTTCCTTGAACAAGTATGCCAATAATTCGTGAATGACCAAAGAAATTACGCTTCTTCATATAATTCTTGATTAAATTAATCGTCTCAAATAATTCAGTGAATAATTCAGGCAAAGAAAAATAAATAACAATATAAAACTTTTGTTTCTCAAAATCTAGAAAATATTTTTACTATTTCCAAATTGCCGCAACGTGGAACCGAAGATTTTACAGCTTACCTTTAGCTACCATTCTACTCTCTTTGTAGCTCGCCTTCATCAAATGCTCGAACATCCTAGGCCCCAACAGCATGGAGACTCATTGAATCTTGTGGTTTTCATACAAGACAACTCTCACACATTTTGGGCATGAAGATGCTTAGAGGGAGTTCCCTCGGCCTTCTTGAGGAAGCGGATGGAAAAGGGCAAAGAGTTCTTGATTTGTGCAGCCAATAAAATATCCCAGTGCTCTCTAGTCTTTTGCTCCCAAGAAAAGCAGACCATTCCAAAAGATGTTCCCAGGGGCTATATGATTGTGTATGTGGGAGAAGAATGCAAGAGGTTCACCATTAGAATCACCTTTCTTGAGCATCCGTTATTCCAGGAAGTGCTTGATCAAGCTAGGGAGGAGTATGAATTCAAGCCTGACTCGAAACACTACATATCCTGCAATGAGAACATCTTCTTTGACATTCTTCATTGTGTTGGTTCACAGCAGGACCAACGGTTCTTCTGGCCGTGTTGCTAAAGGTTTGATCTTTCTCCATTCCTCTGTTCCCCGTATAAAGGCCTACATAAGAATCTAAATGGCATAACAAACAATGCATTCATTATGTCAATACATAACATAAAATGCCAAGCAGCGACGCTCTGACTCTTGGAAGAAGAAACAATTATAAGCTGAGATTCAGACACAGGAGTTGTGAAATTTTTGATGTAACACAACAGGGGACTAGAAGAAAAGGTGCACAATAAAAGAAAAAGAGCAAATGAAAATCAAAAATGAAAATTAGTACGTGAAAAGAACTAGAATGACATGTTAAATCATCCATAAATGAGTTCTGCAAGTAACATAGCACAGAGAAGTAAAACAATAAGTTTCTATCTATTACATTATGTTCATTGATCTGATGACTTCAGAACATTATCCCACACTATCAGCTAGTTCCCATGTGTTAGTAATGATTTTGATCAAGAGTCTGCACAATGTTTTGCACTCACCTGTCTTCTCATGCAATGAAAGATATATGATAATAAATCCTTGTACCCTAAGAACCATCTATCATACAGAGCTTGAAAGATTTCTCAACAGAATTACCGTTTGTATATTCTGAGACCCATTCACCATTTATACCTTGACAGATTATAAGATTTTCCCAATAAACACTTGAGATTCCCTTTTATAAAACAGCCATGTAAAGGTGTAGATTACATTACCATCCTCAAATATTCAAGGGCCTATTTGGCATCACTGCTGTTTTCGTGCTTTTGTTTCTTTACAAATTAGTGGAAATATCAAATGGAGATTGATGTGAAGGAAAGCATTTGCTCAAACCTTCTGCCATTACTTGCTTCAATTTTCACTCTTGTTTGAAAGTAATAAATCTTTGCGACCAAAAGCTCCAAAGACGTTATCACTTGTTTCATCGTACATGTTCTTCAGTCTAATTCATTTTTCTTCTTTAGTTTTTAAAAACAAAATCAGAAAACAAAAGTAATACCAAATGGGCCCTAAGTCACCGAGCTTCAAATTTTTTGAGTCCTTGCAATATATATTAGCTTACACATACCCCCACCCACAAAATAAAAGGAAGGAGAATAATACTTAATACCAACTCTACAGTTTCTGACATTGTGATACAAATCTCAAATTTGGAAAGCTGACAATAAGCGATCAAGGATACCTGTGAACCATTCAGAAGTAACAATTCAGTTCAGTACTTCACAAATGTCAAAGCTTGAGTTCCCTGTTAATAGCTTGCAAAATACTATATAAGATATTAAAGCTGAAACAGCTACATTTGTAGGCATCACATATTTTCTGCAGCACAGTATAAACTTACATGCTAACTATAGAAAGAGAATGGTTCCCAAACATGAAAAGATCTACTAAGATTTGTACACATTACTCCTCAATCGAAGTTTGAGAATGCTACTAGATCAAAGTAGACAGCAGGACTGTAAATACAGAACCAAGATTATTGTTTCCATTGTACGAAAATCTTCATTAATAGTAAATTTAAGATTTGTCAAATTACCACAAACAACTGAACAATGTGCTATTCGAGGTGCATGGCCATTATTGGCCATAAGATATGTTGCATTTTGAGAAAAATGTCTTTTCTCAAAAATTTACATCATAGTTATTTTATAATCAGACAAAAAAGCAAAAGGATTCCAGATAATCCAGTCAAAACCTATTTTATTGATCTGGTCAGGCCTAATTTGGCATAAAAAATAATCAGTAAAATGATCGAATGTTGCAGATGGCTAGACACATAAAGTATATTACTTCATGAGCAAGGCACATTGGTGGTCCACGTGGTTCAAGCCATCATTCATCATAAAGAATGTACAATATGGCAGGAGATGTCATATTTGTTGAAGCATGGAAGTGCGGCATCTCTCTTGCTTCTATAGAGATGCCTTGGCAAGGAACTTGTCAAGGAATCCTTCAACGCAATGGATTGTGATCCAGGCCCACAGAAATAATCTGCTCCTCTCTTTCCAGAATCCATTATTTAGATTTTTTTCTTTCACTAATAAGTGTTGGCACATAAGTTCCGCGGCCAGAAGCAGCTGTGTTGTAGATGCAGAAGTCATGAAATTATTTTGCCGAAGACACTCTTCAGTTGTCCTTCTCTTGTTCCCAGTGACACTTCGAACCACAAGAAACATAAAAAAATTTTAATCAATCCATCAAATTTTGTACTAGCTCTTGATTGCCTTAGCACTTCTACACCAAAATTCTGAAATCAAAACCAAGATTTTTGGTGTTGGCTAAAACCAATATGAATTTGGTGAATACTGACTTAAGACCAAATATATTATTGTATAGATGGCCAAGTTGAGCAAACCTTTTGAGTAGAATTTCAAACTTGTTCTATTCAAATCCAAGAAGCATTCTGTTGAGATTGAACTAAGATTTGCAAGTCGTGAGATGATATAGAAGCTTTGCAATGTTGAGCTCCAAATCTACATGAAAAGTTGTGTTTTTAACATAGGTTGGGCTATCTGATGCAGGTAAGGATGGAGTCCACCTCTCTCACAATGTCAAAATACAACTAAAAGTAGGACAATATGGGAAGCTATATGAATCTAGGGGAAAAGCTGAAACTAAATAATGAATAGTAAAGGATAAATAAAGGTTGAAAGGACGTTAGGTGAATTTAATGTCCACATCGTGACATCGATGGGAAGACTAGTTGCACCTCCGGTTCCTTCCCAACCTTCAGCCTCACACATCTAATCTTCCCAAGGCTTTGATGAAGGAATCCAAACCCTCACATGCCATCCTCTTGAATCCACAACCTCACTGCCATTTTCTTCATTGCCACACATGACATGAGTGACTCAAGAGAACTCAAAGATCAATTCAAATTCACTATGAAAATTGTAAAGAGTACATGGCTCACCGTAATATCTTAGACTGCATATATAAATTAGGACTTTTGGGTGCCTTAGAACTTGATGCATTATGAAATCAAACAAAAGGAATAACTTGACTCCAACTTACAAATGGACTCTAGAGCATTCGACACTAAGCTATGGATGTTCAATGTTCGAACATAAAGATTGGAACGTCAAATGCCTCCAACTCCAATCCACCTTCAAATGTTAACGAATGGTTGACACCACGTGGATAGATCATGAGCCTAAGCTAACCCATCAGATCAATTCGATGCAAAAATTGGGGTGCAGGATCTGGATTTCTTCCTCTGGTGCCCTCACTCAGAACTCATTTACATACAGTTTGATTTTACTTTGTTATCAAACAATAAAATAATATGTGTGTGTATATATATATACTCTAGAATGAGGTCAAAATGTTTTTTAAACCTTTCAGTTTTGAAAATTTTCAATTGTTCCAGCATAAATCCACCTATACAAAGTACACTAAAGATTCTAAATATATCCAAATAAGTTCTTCACTTCATCATATTCTGATTTTACTATTATTCATATTTTTTAAAACTTTTAGACTGGTGAAAGTCAATCTAAAACTGCCAAACTGGTAAAAGTCAATCCACCTTGCTGCAAAATAGAATTATCAATGAAACTACTAGAAAGTAAGACTCCACCAAATGAAACATGCAAATACTTAACCATCATCATAAACCAACTAGTCAAATCCCCACAAACCACTATCTCCAAGCACTTGATTCAAATGGACTGACCCAGCATCACCAATATAAGATGGCATCTTTACTTCCCACATCCTGCCACAACCTCCTTACTCCTTAGGTAGTGGTCCATGTTCCACATCGATAAATCAACTGCAAACATAATGGACACTGCAGTGTTGACGATATCTCTCACACAGAACATCACAAGAGTCACACAAGTTAATCAGCGCTTAAAAGAAAAACTAGAAAAAGATGATAAAAGGAAGATTGTAACAAATGTTGCACTCTAATGTGCATTCATTCTATTCCCAAATTGGTATTTGACATACCATAACACTGAGAATTCCTAACGTTTTTTATGACATACCATAACACTAAAAATTCCTAATGATATTTACCCAAGAGACTAGACTGTCATTACTTGCATATGGATCTAGTATTGATGAATATGGTATAACCAGAGGAAATTATTTGAACATTTGTAATGATTCCACCCACAAACCTATTATGAAGCAGGGTCGCTATCATGGGATATTAATACAACATGAGACGGATACTCCAAAATGGTAAATTTTAAAACAAATAGGATATAACATAGCTGTGTTATCGTAATAAATAAATATATATTGTTCATGTATATGTGAAAAAGCATCCATAAAGCAAAATGATCTATCACAATAATGAAGTCCATATTCTATAGAATAACAACAACTACAGCAAACATGATTTAGTCATTTATTCAAATCCATGCACTATAGAATATCATCAACATCACAAACTCTAAAATCAAGCATCCATCATCGAAAGGTTAACAATCATTTAAAGAGTGAAAGCCCTTCCTCTTATTCATAGAGATATTTGGGAAGTATCCTGGTTCCATATTTTAATTTTAAAAAATAGGATGCATTGAATAAGTATGCAAGAAATCCTAGCCATATTTGACATAACAGATATGAACAGGGATGAACTTTGAGGATGTGCTTCCTAGCCTCAAAGGGAACTTTCTTGTTTATTCTTCCTTCTGTAGTAGGAGTGTTCAGAAACCAACTCTTTAGCCTAGTAGAAGCGCCCAATTCCAGTTTTTGCAAACTCAACAAAGCATGATCTCCGAAAAAAGGGTTGAACAATAACTCTCAAACTCCTTATCCTTTGCCCTCAACCACTGCCAATGGTTTTAAACTTCAAATATTGCCAAAAACTCCCTATGAAATTATACTAGTTATATTTGAAAACTTATAACTATGACGAATGCCGTGCCTAATAGATAATCATATGGTGGTCCTGAATCATCAAGCACAAAATGGATATGCATGCAAAAGTCACTAAAAGTAAAGAATTTGGAAAATCTGTTAAATACAACCAAATAAAACTGAATGATGTGGCTCCCTAGTATAAAGTAGATCCTTATAGAATTTGAGACATACAATTTGGCGTACACAACCTAGAGTAGTAGCATCACATAATGCACGAGTGCACTTTCTCTATACCCAAAAATACTTATCAAAAGGTGTTCCAATTAGCAGATTGCAGTAATCAACAACTGCTGAAGTAGGAATGTCTTACATAAAGGGAAATGCCTACTTTGACATGTAATATGTAAGCGAATACCGATCAAAGATTTGAGACTTGAAAATACTGCCCCCAAACAGGCCATAGCATATCAGACAAGGACCGGTACAAGGTAAGGTACATCACGATTTAGCAAACCAAGCCTGAACTTTGCTATATCATACCCTATCTAAAAGTACCACCTTGTATTGCATTGTACTGAGGTGTATCAACCTTGCACTGGTCGATACATCTAATTTTTCTGTTCAATTGTACCAACACATACTGCTCCCATATCGCATGCCACGCCTTATTGGCATGTGATAAATATGGGCCCATACCTTGACATTTTAATCATTGGTGTCAATATTATTTGGACACTTTAGAGAAGTGCCAAGCCTCTAATTGTTCTCAAGTATTGAATGCAGCTGCCCCCAAAAATCTTAGCATGACACAACATATATATATGTATGCATCTATTTATAGATGTGTGTGTGTGTGTATCTACATGTATATGTGTATGTATATATATATATATGTATGTATAACCCTATAAGCCATTGTTTCCATGCTTATCCGAAAAACATATAAAAAAAAGGAGAGAAGATATATGATCTCTAACAAACAATACAATAAAACAACCATGAGTGTGCAAATTGTTTAAGCTATTGCTTAGGTATATTTCAAGTTTCCAACACTTGAAACCAAGAAATTGACAAGAAGTGCCAAATGTTGGCACTCTTTTTTGATATTAACAGGCACTTCAAAGTGGAGTGTCTAGTTGTGCTCTATCAAGTCCTATTGTGTCCAAGTGTCCAAAGGTCTTGACACTTACAAAAAGTTTAAAAATTGAATGTCCCAGTGTCCATGTATCCAACATAATGACCCAATGCACTGAATCCCTACTTTGCTCTCTCTGATCATTTTTACTAGGTTTCCAAAAGTTCTCAAAATATATATAACTCTTTGATCCTTATTGGAAAACAAACCCTTGAAACAATATATATCCCCTGTAACAAAAATCAAAGGAGCACAAATCAATTTTTAAAACATTGTCGATGGTAGATTAGCAACCAAAGGGCACCTAGCATCTAAAATCCTGATAAGTGCCTAGAGAACAAGGTGGCCCAAAAACAATAAATTGAAAAATTAATAACAAAAACCTGAAAACTTACAAGTCAAATATGAAAATATAACACATCCAAAATATGATGTATCGAGTTTTCTAATGATCAGTACCAACTTAGCAACATCTGATATTGGCTCATATATTGGTCTCATCCTCTGTAAAACATTAAAGCAAGCACCTAGGCGGCCAAAGCATGAGTAGTTTAAAACATCACATAAATATTTCCATTATTTACCCTCCAATTTTCCAAGTATAAGTTACAAATATGATGACTTTAGATGTGTTCTAAAGGGAAAATCATAAAGAGCTCTACAAAGATAAATTATATGAAGATTAGTGATGGATTCAGCATATTTGTACAGAGACGACTCTGAGAATATGATTCCTGGGAATCAGATTCCTAGGAAGAGAATACCTAGGAAAGTACTTTTGACATGTTTGGTTAACCATGGGAAAGTGACTAATTTCCAAAGTGCTTATGTTTGGTTAACCATTCACTTTCCTAGGAAAGTTATGTATAATTCCTATTATGCCCTTAATAAAAATTAGGTCTTTAATGCCTCTTTAATGCTTATTTAATGCTGAAGGGTCTTTTTGGGAAAAAATAAAAAAGGAGTGATTCCCACCTCATGGGAAAGTAACTTTCCCATGTTTCTCATGGGAAAGACTTTCCCATGAAATGTGGGAATCATATTCCCATGGGAATACAACTTTCCCATCTCTCTCCTTTGAAAACTCCAACCAAACAAGAGGCATTTCATTACTTTCCCGTTGACCACACTTTTCCCCCTCCTTTTCCTGCGAACCAAACGAGCCCTGAAGTATCATTCGCCCACCATTAGTGTACATTTCCTCATTCTAAGAAATCGACAATGTGCACACAATCCATTCCTTTCAATATTGTGCATACAAGATCACATTCCCCACCTCATCATTAAAGAATCTATTACAACAGCATAAAGGAAAGAACTTAGAAGATGGCATTTCAATTGCAAATAAAATAACAAAAGAGACATTGCTGGTACCTCAAGTATTTGCCAACAGCTCCACCACCACAGTCATCTGAGGCCATTGATACATTCCTCCAAATCTTGCCTTCCAAACCTCCTACCTTCCAATTCCCCCTCCCTACACCTCGCTGCAAAATAGAATATCAGCCAGACCACGATGAAGTAAACCTCCGCCACCGAATGAAACACCTCCGCAAAGAGCCTCCCCCCAACCATCATGGCAAATGTCCTCCCAAGATTCCCACAGGCCAGTGTCTCCAAGCACTTGAGCAACAAAGCCTGGGCTGGCATCATGGATATCAAATAGCACCCTTCTCTCACCGCATCTCGCCCCCGCCTCCTCAAATTGTGGTCTATGATCACCACCCATGGAACAAGCGCAAACACAACAGAGACCACGGTGTCGAGCAGGGCCCAGACGAAGAAGAACCCCGAGAGAGCCTCATCACGGGGCCCGGACCATGGGTTCAACGGCGATAGGTAGAAAGGCATGAGTTTGACCTTCACAAAGAGCTTGAAGAGCTCGTTCTGATCCCTGACGTCGGCGAAGAACCAGATGCAGAGGAACTGGACCAGGGCGTCCCTCGCAGCCCACCGCAAGAACACGAACCCCGTGAGCCGCCAGATCCCCACTCGAGCGCCGGAATAGATGGTCCCGGTGATGGAGACCGGCTTCTGGAGGAGGGAAGCGGTGACGGCGACGAAGACGACGCCTAGGGCGCAGGTGTAGGAGAGGATGAACCCTAGGATGGCGAGGGTGTGAGTGGAGGAGAGTAGGGTGAGGAGATAGAGGATTGCCGTCGCATCTTGGCGGTCCAGGTCGAGTCCGCGTCCGAAGATCCGGAGATCGACGGCCTGGTCCCGGTCGCCAGCGGCATCGTCGGCACCGCCTTCGCCATCGGGGAAGGAGAAGAGGAAGGGGGAGGAAGGGAAGTCCGGAACCCTTATCTTGACGGATTTTGGGAATCTCGGAAACCCCAGGGAGCCGTCGACGAGGAAGAGGCGGACGGGGGCGGGGAAGGAGACGTTGGAGGAGGAGGCCGGCCGGCGGGAGGCGCGGCGGTCGCCAGCGGCGGAGTCGGAGAAGAAGTCTTCGTCGAGGGTGCCGACGCGGGTGAGCTGGAGGAAGGGGCGGCGGCGGGGAGGAGGACGAGGCGGGGGGGCGGTGGCGGCGGAAGAGAGGCGGGAGAGGAGGGAGCGGACGGCGGGGTCTCGGTCGGAAACGGAGGCGAGGCGGAGAGTGCCGGCGAGGAGAGCGGAACGGAAGGAGAGGAGGAGGAGGGCGGCGAGAAGAAGAGCTGGGAGGGCGGCAAGAAGCAGAGACCACGACCGGCGGAGCACGTGACCGGCCGTCCGGAGGTCGAGCCGCGGCGGACCGGCGTCCACCATGGCGATTACGTCGGCCGGGCGGACGCTCGTGTCGGCTTATTTCGGGAATGGATTTCCTCCCCACTGGACCCTTATGTACCTGGAGTCGGGGAAGGAGATGAGGCTAACACCGTCAACGTGGGATACTTTCGTGGACAAGAATGTCCTTGGAACTCTGCGAACTAACCTTCGGACCGTTTGGTGGTACTAGCAAAATTTTCAGATATTTGTCGAGGGTACGCTTGGTAAATAACTTGAACTTTGGTGGTTTTCTTGATGGTTCCTATGCGATTATCGTGGGCTTCGCCGGAGGACAAGTCGTACGTTATCACGAAATTAGTACAGAGTTCCTCATATTCATTTCTACGCGGGTTCCCCCGATCTTTCCGAGCGCGATAGTAGGCGAGGTCTGCACGGTGGATTTGCCCACGTTGCCGCAAGACATCTGAGTACGACCTCATACCATCTGGGCTCAACCCTGTTGACTGTTGTACCGTCTGGCCTGATCCACCAAAACTAACTATACGGAGACATCCGAGAGAATTTTGAAAACCGTTATAAATCCTCACAATAGGTTTAGTTCAATTTCATATGATTATTGCGTTTAGGATGAAGCAGAAATTAAGCCCAAACAGGTAACTTTGGAAAGAGAGAATGGACACCGGATGTTACTCGTATAAGACTCCTTGAGCGGTTATAATTCTGGTCAAGAAACACAAGGAAAATTTGGATTTGTTGTCCTGGAAGGAGAAGGCATTACTGATCAATAATTAGCAGGCTGCATCACCCTTTCAACCAAGAACCGTTGGTTGACGGGATCCACCTGAATGGACGGTAGGTTATTTAACTGGACGGAACCTAGTAGCTGTTGTATAATTCTTTCCTCTCTCTTTTTTTTTTTTTTTTTTTTTTTTTTTTTTTTGCTGAACCGGGTGCTTCATACAGACCGTGTATGAATACACCCAATAAGATCAAAATACAATATCTCACGGAGTGCCAAAGGCAGCTCCCCCTCCCCTGACCAAAGGGCGTAACCCGAATGGTGGGCCGCATAGGCGGCTACCCAATCAGCCGCCCCATTGGCCTCCCGAAATACATGCATGGCCTGGGTGGCCCCCCCATCTCTCATCATCCAGACTATGTCGCGGATCAAGGGGTGGTCTGAGCTCTCACCCCTCAACCCCTGCTGAATCCATCCAATAACGGTAGCTGAGTCGCCCTCCAGAATAATCGGGCTGGTCCGCATCATCGCCCGTGCATGTCGAATCCCCGCCCAGGCAGCGTGCAGCTCAGCTCCCGGGACTGATGTAGCGAACAAGTGGCAGCCGCCTGCAGCCACAACTCTGGACTGCGGGTCCCGTATGACAAAACCTGCACCACCACACGAGCCGCCATCCAACACAGACCCGTCAAAGTTGACCTTGAGGAAGCACGGGGGTGGGGGCTCCCAGGTGAAAAACACCGTCTGAGGAGCTGCCGAAGCAAGGGGGGAACCCCAGGTGTCCCGAGCTGTCAAAGGTCTAACTGAGGAAGGGATATGGCTGATCTCTGTGGCCTGTGCTCGAGCAAACTCTGCTACAAACCTCGGTGACACCCTACGCTGGCCGAGAGTGCGAGCATTCCTAGCCAGCCAGATCTGAAGGGCCGTGCAAGTCGCTCTGATACCCTCCTCATGAGTCTGCGGACTCGCTAGCCACTGCCGCATCATACTAAGGAACTGAATCCGCGCACATCGGGCCCCCTGCGGGATCCCTGTACACTGCCATGTCGACATCGCCCAAGTACACTGAAAGAGCACATGGTCCACTGTCTCCTCCGCTCCGCACGTCCCGCACTCCGCAGGGATCCCCCAGCCACGCCTGCTCAACACTGCTCTCGTCGGAAGGCGGTCCCAGAACACCTTCCACAAAAAGAGAGCTGCCCTCGGGTGGAGGCCGGACCTCCAGATCCAAGCGCAATCTGACCCCGGCTCGTGCTCTGGCTGAATGGCACGGGATAGGTCTCCCAGTCTAACACCGGCCCGGCTCGAAGTGCCCCATACCCTGACATCCGGCCCCCCACAACCTGGAAGCGGGAGAGACCGAATCCTCACAGCCAGATGTACTCCGAAGAACAGCCGTAACCTGGCCTCATCCCACTCTGCCCCTCCTGGTGCTAGGAGATCGCACACCCGTAGCCCCTCCACTGCCTCTGCATCTACCATGGTCGGCCAGCGACTCAGGGGAAGGGTGTCCACCCACGAATCACTGGTCACATCAATACTCTGGCCATCGCCGATCAACCACCTGGTGTGTGCTGCAACTGATGGCAAATACCTCCCGATCTCGCGCCACATGAAGGAGACTCGTCGACCGGTCCGTGCTACTGATGAGGACGAGGAGCCAAAGGGAAGAAAGCAAAGGGAAAAGAAACTAAGCCATGGGCGACTCGTTTGGTATTTCTCCCTTACTTCCCTCTTCCAATAAGTTTGAATGCTATTACGACTTCCATCGTGCACCGATCCGACTTCGTTCTGATGCCTGGTTTATAGGAAGGAAAACATTCAACTGGAGGAATGAGGGGATCTCTTCCCTTCGAGATCATGAAGCAGAGTATCATTGCACGGGGCTTTTCCATGCCAAGAGCTACAGATGGTAACTTCAAGTGCTTTTGCTTTTCCTTTATTAGGTGAAGCCTAACCAGTGTCCATTGAGAGAATGAAAGGATGGTAAACCTAAAACTATACAAGAGCTAGTGCAGAGATAATAAAGCAAGAAGACAATATTGAGTTTCTTCACTTAACCTCGGTCGTCGTCCAACAACTGAGAAGAATTTCGCTGCTTGTCGATGAAGACTTGAGAGTCCCTTTCTTATCAAAACTTCTACCTAATAACCAGGAGCGCCCTATCCCAACCTCTTCGGAACTTTAGCTAGAATAGGATCACTTCAACAAGTCAGGCACGGCAGAGATCCCTACCTATCTGACAAAAGCTCGATGTCCAAGTCGTACCGCCAAGATACAATGTGTAGGCGTACTCTTGTGACGGTTTATTGTACTTACAATATATCTTAACACACTAAATAACCATTTTTAGTCAATTATCTGTAATGGTTGAGACGTCTTTTTGAAACCAATTCTTCCTGCCAAGGAAAAGTTGATCATTTTCAAAAAAAAAAATTGGTAGAAAATGAAAATAAACAAATATATATTCATTTTATTCTTTTGGATATTTTTTAGAATTTTACTACTTAAAATAATCATTGGTGACGATAAATTCTATATTTTTCCCTACATTATATAGAGCATTGCTTGCAAACTTTTTAAAGATAAATGTTAGAAGATTTTAATTTATACCACAATTATAATGTAGATTCATGTGATCATAGTAGTATTTGAAGTCCACCTGAACTGAATTATACGGCTAGTTATAGAGAGACGAAGGACCACTTCGTAAGGAGGCAGTTCGACGGTCTTTTATCTCCGCCCTGCACCCACCCTCCGAGTATATGATTCAACAGGAATCACACAAGGGTAGATTGAAGTGAAAAATTTTTCAACATATATACATATTTTCTAGATTATAATTAATTTTGAAACCGCCAACCAATGGACTACTTTGATGAACACAACGAATAGTCTAGAAAAGGCATGAAACAAATTAAGAAAAATAGCCATAATGGCAAGTGTGTGTGTGTGTGTGTGTGTGTGTGTGTGTGTATGTGTATATATATATATATATATATATATATATATATATATATATATATATATATTATAATTAATTTTTTATACTTCTTATCTTTTTGATATATTTTAACTTTGTTCTCAGGCCCAACAATATAATTAATGATCCAGAGATCTGGCCTCTTGGCCGAGTAGTTCCCCTCGGTTAGATGACCCTATCATGGATAACCAATAAAAATTGACTCTCAACTTCCTTAGGAATTGGTGCAAACCAAAGGCGCTTGACAATATATATATATAACCGACTTAATTGTCTCACCAAGAACTAATTCAAATTGTGGTGATCCCACATATGTTTGGATGAATTTATAGAGGTTTAAAAAGAAATTGTAGGATGATATCTTCAAGAAAGATGAAGACTTTGAAACAATTCCATTACATTTTAAATATCTATATATAAACATATGTATATGTATATGCATATCTATATATATACATATATCTATGCATCCATATATGTATGTGCATGTACATATAGAACGTCTTGATATTTTCTATGAAGACAATGCTTCTAGTCAATTTGATGTTAGTAGTTAACTACTGATATGGACACACCCAATATGAATTTCAATTATCGAAAGTACAATAATGCATAGAGAGACATTGTTATTCATCTTTAGGGCATTACACCTGAACTATAAGAACCTAGCTCTGGAAATTCAGAACAGGCTGCCATTGCCATACCTTGATGGCAAATAGGAATACTTAGTACACAATCAAGAAGCCTCAGAAAATAAAGCAACAATGATATCTGGATGGGAACAAAAGAGTAGGATGGTTTGGCTCTGGCATCTATGAATAGTCAAAGATGCCTACTCAAAATCAGGCTTCTCTGGGTGAGTGCAGCCTGACCTTTGAATTATAACATTTGCTGCATAGCACCCAGCTCTTACACAGTCCTCTATACTCCTCTCTTGGACCAACTGGGACAGAAATCCTCCGACAAATGCATCACCTGCCAAAGTTTTCAAGTAAGAGATAAGAAAACAGATTATCAAGCAGAAAATATGATTTAGAAACCAATAAACATAGGACAAAAAGGAACAGAAAAGGCAGCATTAGTCATGTCCGCAATTTTAAATTGTCACAAAACAATCATCTCATGCTCAAAAAGAGGGTTAGCAATTTGTCCTAGTGCAATGATGTCTGACATGTTCCTTTCAATAACAACCATGGATGCTACCTAAGATGTAGGAAATACCTGCACCATTAGTATCGACCAGCTTCTCCTTTGGTAGCACGATCACAGGAAACTTTTTCACCTGTTGCCAGGGGTTCACAAAAGGAAAGGCCATGAGAAGACATTCATAATCCCCAAAATTCCAATAATCATGACAGCAATAACCCTACACATTCTATCAGACACTCTGCAAAATCTCATCTCATAAATAACTTCACTTTCATGCCTTAGGCAAAGTATAGTAAAATATCAACAATGTCCATAATGTTGCAAGATTTAATGTGTTGGGCAAGAAAACCCAATCAAACAAGATGAACAATTGAACATGGTAGAGACAAGAATGTTGAGACAGATATTGAGTACATGAGAGGGGGATGACAAACTCATGGAGAACCAACCGAGATGGGTAGGAACATGGCAAGAGGCATCTAAGAAGCCCTGGTAATGAGAGTAACTCGAACTTGTGCTGCAACAGTCATGAGCAAGATTCAAACCAACAAAGATCGTAGTTACACAAAATACTTGGAAAGTTTACAACAAAACCAGGGTAAGCTTTATAAGAACATTATGTGAATAACGATTTGAAAAGCTTCCAGAAAATAGTTGGAAGAAGGATTGACAGTCATGGCTATGGATAGTGCTTCAGTTGTACCATGGGCAAATTTATAAGCATCGCATCCGTTTGATCATTAATAATGTATTTCTCCATACTCCTTGTTTTACTTTTTAATGCAAGTGCTTTTAAGAAAAATTAATAGCTATGCAACAAATTTGCAGGAAGGTTGAAATGAACATGCAAAATGCTAACCTTTCCATCATCAGCAACTATGACTGGATCACAACCTTGGGTGATAACAGTAATCCTCTTGTGTGTCCCAGATGCCTTGGGAAGTGCAGAAATCTTCAGAGCAATCTCCTCAACATTCTTGGTCTAAGAATGATTGATAACCTATCAGAACGTATCTCTAACAAGAAAAGTAAAGAAAATAGAAAAGCTTTTACCTCCCAACCACGAACTTTAGCAAAGGTCATTGCTTCTGTTTCATTCCCAAAGAGATAGTCAACATACCTGAGGTCATGAATAAAATAAAATGGTTGTAATGATCCTTTAACATTTTTGACCAATGTTTTAAAATCTGGTCAGTGAACACATCAGAAAGTGGCTGGTTAGCTTTACCCTAGTCCCATGCTAGTTCAGTCAGTCAGAACAGCTTGAATTTGTCAACAATAAATCAGAAAAGGAAAAGAAAGATCCAAGAAGATCTCTTTTTAAGTAACTTTCAAAACAACCATGTCTCTACTTCACCATGTGAGAAAAGATGTCTACATGTCATGCTAAATCAACAGTCAACAAAGGGATCCAGAAACTGTTTCTGACATCTGATAGTAAGGATGAGCTACTTACGGTAAAGTTTTCTCCTGGGCATCCCGGAAAAACTCACAAATAAATGTAGCAGAAAGGTTCATCATAAATACCTGCAAAAGAAAGAGCATGATGTAAGGGACTGAATGGTGTAACTCCAGTAGTAAAATACATGAGAAGCCTAATGATGAAAAAGGAAAATTACCTTGTTCTTTGCTGCAGCATGCTCAGCAACAAGTTGAATGGACTCCGGAGACACCGTCAGGAAAAAACCAGCAATATAAATATACTTTGCCTTTTCAACTGACAAAAGTAATACAATTAATGGAAAGTTGATGGAAACTAAACTAATGGGTTGGAACAATTAGCAGAAATTAATCATGTGCCCTTTCTTCAAATACAGAACCAGACTTCGAAGATGAATATCAAAGGTTTGGTGTGTACCAAGTCTAGGTTCCCATCACGTTCCAAACAATATATTTTAAATAATTAAAAGCTAAAATCATCTATGCTTTACTTTGAGAAGTTTATGAACAATTACATGCTTCAAAACTTAAATCATGAACAACAAGCACTTGATGGATAAACCTTATAACAATGATTAACTTAAATTGAAAAGACAGTCAAATCCAAAAAAAAATTTTCTTTCGGTTCCATTAAGCTATAGAAGAAACTTTCATATATTAAGAGGTTAGAAGTTCAAAGGTATATAAATAAAACTATTATTATATGTATATAAATAAACCACATAATTAGTTGGATCGAAACGGATCAGGTCTAAAAATCTCAAAGCTAGACGGGACCCAAAAATTTTGATGGGTCTAAATTTGGACCCATATTCCTCAGCAGGTCAGAGTTATGTCCATGTAGGGACATGGTCGAGTACCAAGTTTGCGGGTTGGAGCGACAACCCTATCAAAGATGGTGGCAATGGTGACAAAGAGTTTCCACAACAATGGTGGTTGCAGTTGCAGTAGTAGTTATCGCTGCTTCTGCATAAGCAAAGACTATGCTAGTGCAAGCAAAACAGTAGCTACAATGGTTGCAACAACTGGAGCAGTGTTGGCAACAACGGCAGCACCACCATTAGTACCAATAATGGTGTGACTACAAGACTGCAATGTGGTAGCGAGATGGTGGTATTGACTACAAGAAAGGTAGTAGTCATGGTAGCACAAGAAAAGTCGCAACCGTGGCAGCAATGGCAATGTGGCAAATGACGATGAAGGGGGTGATAAAGTTGATAGTTTGCAACAATGTTGGTGGCATGGGCAGAAGCATTGGTTGTAGCACTGTCATTGGCAATAAAAACAGCGCATATAAGGACCTCAAGTTGTAGCACTTCTCCTAAAGCTGTGAAACTGAAAGTAAAGAAAACTTCTCATATCTTCAATTTTATTCCATCAATATTGTGCACATTTTGGCAAAAAATGTAGGCAAGCTTAGAAGAAACACAATGTGATGCATATTTTCCTTTTCCTTTTTAATTATATTTGCACAACCAATTATGTAAAAAGGGTCTCAATCCCTCACCATCCCCACCCCCTCCCAACAAAAAAAAAAAGCAAAGCAAAACTAAAGATCCTCCAATTTTTTTCCTTTCCTCACTTCCCACCATAAGGCAAGGGCTAAGGGTAAGCATGCTCCATGATTCTTTCCTTTTAACAAAGCTTCAAATTGTCATAGACTATCATCAACTACAGTTCTTTGTAACCTAGTTCAGATTACTAAATTTAGATATTAGATGCCAAATGAAATGACATTGTAGGAAGAGTTGACAGACTCCCTCCTCTTGCATATAGAGGAGGAAATCACCCTTTTCCTTAATTAAGCATTTACAAAAAATCAGGGGTTATCAGCACCACAAAAGCTTTATTCAAGTGAGAAGCAGCAGGGTTCCATATTTGCTTGCAAGTGGGAAACCCTCTAAACAGCTAGGAATGACATTTACAAATCTCCTTTTTATCTTGTTTCTGCCTTAATTTCTCCATATCTTCCAAAGGCTTGATGTCCTCAAGCTATACAAGAAATTCATGCATTCATATCAGTGACACGTACTTGAAATGAATACATAAATAGATATTCTAAGGACTAGATTCAAAGAGCAGAAAGTTACCTAATGCCCAGTTTTCAGGCTTCTTTAAATGATCTGACTTATAACAATTTGCTGCAGATAAATTTGCAGCAAGAGACCTATTTATCATAAAAAGAACAATGTCATTATATATCTCGAAGACAGCAAGCTCAAGCACATTCAACTACTGATATTCATAATTGCATATGTTAGAAACCAAACAAATGAATAGACCATTCAGATATTAAACTAATATTCACAATATAGCTCCTTGAACAAGAAAGAGACAGTGAATTGATATTATATAAAGTATGGATTCAGTGGGAATGTTCCTTGTGGACAACTTTGATACGTATATGGTACCTGGCAGACTAACACTAGGTCCCAATCCATGTATTTCACTGATACATGCAAAAAGGAACTAAAAACACGTGGAAGGTTTCATTTGATACCAAATCAAGGTCTACCACATGCACCATTCTTCAGTATGCAATCAATATTGTAAATGAAAATGGAATAGTGTTTAGAGCATCAGATATGGGGAAAAAATTATAACAAGATATGTATCAGAAAGAAAAATATAGCGACAAAGCTGAATTAGAGTGTTCATCTGCTGGGTAGGGTTAGAGATACAAAAAAGAGTCATTAAGGCCCGTCAGTTTTGTGGGCTGACCTAGGATTCGACCTTTTTAACCTGCTAGATAAATTGATGTCAGTATACACTTTCCTGAAACAATATTGGATTAGGTTGAGCCTTAAGTCAAAATTTGGTCACTTTAAACAAAAGCTGATGACTGGCAAGACCACCACCAGGCACAAAGATAGAGGTGATATTTGTTGGTGCAATTCATGGAGACAAAAATTAATGATTTTAGGACCTGAGCCATAGATATGCCAGGCATATGACAAGTAGAGATATATGTCATAACCATAATCATCTAGCCTTTTCGCAACTATTTGGGGTTGGCTAAGGATATATTTACATCTACAAGAGATATCTGTCAACCTAGGAACCTGACAGAAAATCCTAACAAAAACTTACCTTTCACCACCAACAACACAAACAGCACATGTGCCAGTTGGAGCAGTCTCATCCTCATAATAGTGACCCTGTTTGATAGTCATGGAAAAAATTATTTGAGCATAATCCAGTGGCAGAAAAGAGCTGAAGAATATAAATTCATAGGTAAGAAGAAGAAGAAGAACTTACACCAACACCTGAATCTTTTGCCTTTTTCTTCATTTCCTCTCCAAACTTGTCCTTTCCAATGCAACCAATATAACTAGTTGCACCAGGAATTTGAAGCATCCACTGCAAAAGGATATGTGAATAATGATAACCGTTCAATATTAGATTTTAGTGTGTTCATGGTAAAGCATACCTGAGCAACCCTGATCGAATTCTGGGTAGCCCCTGGGCAGATAAATAAAGCATAGGACTAGAATGTTAGAACATAGTACTACACATCAAACCAAACCCCATTTCCTCCCCCCTCCCCAAAAAGAAAAGGAATAAATAAAAGGTAAAGAATGAACATTAGCAAAGCCAGAGCATTACCTCCAGCTATGTATTCGACATTGTATTTAGTAGCTAATTCATCATACCTGAGGCCAAAAGTTTAGAGCAGCAGAGAACAGGTCACAACAGAATACAGATTAAAAAACAAAAAGATAAAGCGATTCAAAACCTCTTAAATATTGTCATTTTCTAATTCCAAGGAAAAGAACAAAAGTTAAAAGCACATGGAAAGAATGTTAAAGAAACAAGAACTACAGTAAAATAAACTGAGTCAAGAATGTCATGCCTTCATCTATTGATATCACCAGAACTATGCAAAAATGCCATGTCATTTTTGACTTAGTGATTTAAAACTTACATAGGAATATGCTTTTCCTCAGCAAGAATTGCATTGTTCAACTTGATATCATATCTGGAATGGAATCAGAAATGTGAGTTCTCATAGTCATGAAAGTCATAATGCTCTGGTACATCATATAATTCTCTAATTAATGTAAAATATATTTTATATAATTAAAATTTTGTCCCTGGAAAAGGATATAGATACTTGCTAGCTCCATAACACTTAAAAAATATGCAGAAAAGGAACTTCTAAAATAATTTTCTAAAAAAAATCCTAAGAGTGATATAGAAGACAATGTAAATGGCAATAAATGCAAAGAAAGTTCAAGAATCAAGATTTTAGAAATTTAACTAAACTTATAAATGAGCTCAAAGAAACATGCATATCTAGATAACAGGAGCTCTAAGCTCTAGAGAAGAGCACAAAGAACCATAACTGTATTCAACAAATTCAGATCATAGAATATTTGAAAATAAAACGCACAAAGGAAACACAAAACAACCAACACACCACCTGATCACAAAAACACACAACCCACTAAGGTCAAGCTAATGTGGCTCACACTACAAACACATAAAATAGCATGAAGGGACTAAAATTAAAAAGGAAAGATGAGAAAACAAAGAAACGGAAGGACTGAGCTGTTCATGGAAAATTATCATAAAATGTGATTTTTTTTTTAACATGTTACTACAATAAAAGAATTCATGTAACCAGCCTTAATAACCTCAAAAAAAGCACTAATAACAGAAAAGAAAGATAAACTAAAAAGCCACATCAGTGCACCTATAGAACAACAAAATCCTCATAATAATCAGGGGAGAGAAAAACTAAAAACTATTCACTATCATTCACAAGATTTCAGATAGAATTGATATGCAGTCTGCAATACTAAAATCCAGTAATAGCTAATCAAGTAAAGCAATCTCAGCATGTAAACGACTAAAATCCAGTAATAGCTAATCAAGTAAAGCAATCTACAAACTCATCATAACAGAACGTATAAAAGATTTATAAAATAATAACCATCATACACTGTCCACAATATTTGGAACTTAAAGGAATGCCAATTAACTATCCAATTTACCCCAGATTAGTTTGAAAACCAGAAATTTCAATATCCAGACTCTCAATGAAAAAGCTCAAAGAATCAAGAATTATATATTAGAAAAACTGATGGACATAAAACAAACCATATTTACCGCGAGAGTTAAGTATACAATCAAAGTCTCCTTGTTTCCAGGAATAGGAGACAAAACAAGAGAAAGAAACAGGTTGTGATATTACTGCTTCTAGAAACACGGACATCAGCAGAAAAGGCCAAATCTAAAGAGAATCATCAAAAAAGAAACTAAAGAAAATGCATAAAATAGAAAAGAATAAAATCAACTCGTTGGTATGCCATGACATCTTCAAAATCCATGAGACGCCTCATCCATTCGCATCACCAACACTTCAAGAAAGATCATATGATCTGACCTTCAGCTCTACAAGATAAATCCAAAGAACAAGGACAGTTCTTTACTGAAACAGATCAAGAAGCCTAGAATTTCGAACTCGTCCAACATCACGAAACCACAAGCCACAGATCTCAGAACAAGATCCATGGTTCATCACTTGCCCAATAAGCTAGGGTCTAGGATCTCGATGCACTCCTGTCGAAATCCGTGACCAAGAAGCAGATGAAAGAACCAAAAAATTACAAGGAACGCTAAAACCCATGGAGCTACGACGAACTAACGTTCAAGAAATCCGTGACCATAAATCAGATCAAGGAACCAGAAATTTCAAGAAACACACAAACCCAAGAAGTGAGCTACCAAGAACAGATCAGAGCACGAGATCTAAGACACATGATCTTTAAGCATGAATCCAATCAAATAACCAGACACTCCGAGAAACAGTCAAATCGACAGCATCAGCTATCAAGAACGGGTCAGAGCACGAGATCAGAGAGAGTTTGGTTACTTTTTGAGGAACTCCTCGTCGACGACCGCGGAGATGTCGAGAAGGGGATTCCCCATCCCAAGGAGAATGCCTTCGTAAGCCATTCCGGAGAGCGAGCGAGCGAACGAAAGAGATGAAGGAGGCGCAACAGGGGATCCGAGGCGCTCAGTGCGCGAGATGATCGGGTATTTATAGGAGGGGAGGATGAGGGGTATCTTTCTCTCATCTACCGTCTGGCTCCGCGGGAGTGGGTGGGTGGGTGACTTGGAATCTCCCAGCCATTAAAGACGTGCCGTTTGGCAGAGTTGTTGGCCGCAACGTTTCTGAAGTGCAGCTGTAAGAGATTTTATAAAAAAAATTATTTACTGTTTAGTAATTATATTTTTAAAATATTATAAATTTTTAATATATATTTAATAAATAAATTGAAAAAATATTTTTAGTATGATAAAATGATAAAAAATATTTTATAGTATTATATAATAGATGTAATAAAATATAATATATATTAATATACAAATATATAATATAGTATAACATTACTATAATATAATATAATATTTATTATAATATAATAATATAATATTGTATACTATAGTATAATATTATAATAGCATATAGTATAACTTTAAAATCTAAATTCTAAATCCCAATTCAGCCTGTCCATGTAAATAATTTGTCTTTCGATTGTGTTTATAGGACTATGATATCCTCGTTGTATTATCGGCGGATGTCATGAGTGAAATAAACAACATCATTCCCGCCATCACGTTCATCGCCGCTCTTAGTCTTCTGATTACATTATTTATGGCTTAAAAAAATCTCTAAAGAATAAGTTGACATTCGTTTTTCTTAGTTGTAACAACTTGCATAAAATTAGAGTACCCGGCTACTTTGTTACTAACAGTCTTTCAATTCTTTTCTTCACATGCTTGATAACAAAAATTTTTTTTTCCAGAAAGGAAGAGGCCATACCCCATCAAGCCATTTGGGCCTAGGTGGGATTCGAACCTAGATCATTCAGTATCACTGCCAGTAACTTAACTAAGTTTATCTTTTACTGTAGTTTGTCATTTAGACCTTCATTTGGCTAAGTTAGGATAAAGATATTATTTTACCAGCTTAATGGTGATTAACATTCACCACATGTGATAACTCATAATGTGCTTGTTTCTCTCCTCCTTTTTTTTCTTGTTTTTTTCTCTTTTTCTTAACGGGAGGCTGTAAACCAACCGAACTTCCCCTTTCAAATATGAGGCACAAGGCCCTGCAATCACTGGCTGTTGGATAGGAGGGGATTACCTGAACTCGGCAATATCCACAAGGAAGTATAAACGCTTTCCAATAGTGCTTTGCCTACAACTACTAGCATATTTAGTGCTTGTGAGAAGCATCATTTGAGGATTCATTAAGTAAGAAAATAAATCTCATATCAAATTACTATATTTGGTTCTAAAAGATATGTGAGAGATGGTAAACTAAATGATGAATCACATGCCTATTTTATTAAGAAAACAAATAAAATAAATATAGCTAGCAGATGGAATTTTTTTTCATACTAGATTACTGAGTGCAGGTAACCTTAAATTATTATTACTTGATGAAAACATTTCTCCTTTTTCGTCAAAGTTTATAAATACCTCGATTTAATATTGTCAATCCCACACCGGTCCCAACTCTAATTTTCTATCTAACGATTTAACTTTTGTTCTAAATTAATCAGTTAATGATGTGGTTGTATTTAAATATATTTACTTAATAAGCAATTTAAAGTACTAAAATTATTTATAATACAAAATATTTTCTAAATATATATAATTAATGAAAAATATTTATTAACTCATATAGATATATTTCAGTATCCTAAATAGCATATATTTACAACTTTTATATGAATAGGCCATAAATGGCCAACAAAATATTATTATTTAAATTATTTATTTGAAAATATTGTTGAAAATTTGATAATATTTTTATATAAGATTACTTCCAAATGGATATAATAATACTTTTTTATGCCATTTTGGAGTAAATATTTGACTAACGAAATCTGATAAAATTTATTTTCTTCCTCAATTATTTTTTAAATAGATAATCTGACGCATCTCAACCAATAACTTCTGAGAGAGGTTCGAATAAAGGCATGCGGTAGATTCCGAATATTCAAAAGCACACGAAGAACATTTCAATCGAAGCACTATTATTTAGGTAATTCCAATATAAGGCATCGGTCACATAAATATTCCCATACCTCGTTCCTACTTTATAACTGTTACTTTCTGTTTTAATTGAGATAATAATAGCTGTTTTTTTTGGGCTTCCCCCTTCTCTCTCTCACTCCTTGGATTCTTCTCCCCCTTACCCTCCCTCCCCCATGGTGACTTGTTAGAAGAATTCTGTATCTAATACTGGTCTCGAACTTTTATTTTCCCCTTGTTTATTTCAGCGGCCTTCAACTGCGTCTTGGAGCGTTGAAGGAGGAAGCAGTCGGACAGGATGCGGTTCTTCCATCGCGTCAAGGTACAGGATCGATCGTTTAACGGTCCATATGATTCTCTTTTTCATTTATTTTGATCATTTGTTTCTATGTCAGCATTTGATGATTGTTTCTTTTTCAGAAAGAAAAGGAAAGGAACCAAATTTTTTGTGATTTACTCACTAGATCCCTTGCTTGATGAAAACCTCTCATGGGTTTCTGGACTGTGTCGGGCTGATTTGTCGGCTGCCTTGCTTGATGAAAACCTCTTGCGAGATAGATTTTCTTTTTAACCGGCTATAGATGCATATAACTCCTGTTATTCTTAGTAGGTATGGTATTCCTGTTGGATGTAATTCTCAATGGGAGAGTTGGGGGCATGAAGTTGATTTTGTTCATTCTTCTTGTTAGAAAAGAACATGGCATTTATTGTTATATTTCTTGTCAAAGTTAGCATTTCCAGAATGCTTATATATAGTGTCCATTGATTGGTGATTTGTGTTATTTCTTGAACCATTTACTGCTGCTTCACAATTTAGGGCAAGTGTTCAGATTGACTCATGATGCACGCGTTCCTACATTAGATGGCCATTAATTTCTATCACAAACTGATCTATGGCATGTTCAGATGGACTACCTGTTACAATAATTTGCGATTCACTTTCTTTTTTCTTTGCCCAAAAGCACCTATTGAATTCAAAATGTCAATATCCATATGTTGTTTGATCATTCAAAACTTTGATCCATTCCTTCTCAAATATTATGTTTCATCCTTGATTTTATGTCTCAACCTAAAATTTAAAATCCATGTATATGAGGAATGGTTTCAAAATATTTCTGGTGGTTAACTTGTATGCATCAGGGGGGAACTAATGTATGCAACTTAGGAGTCAACATCCAGGCACAACTTTAGATGTCAGACATTTTATACCTAAGTCTGGCTTGAGTTTGATATGAGTGTGTGATATGCTTAAATCATCTGATCAAGCCATATGCTATTCTTAGGTTTTCTTTGGTCAAGCTTGCACTTTAGCTGATGTTACCTGTAAACATCATTGGAAGATCCTATTCGAGGTTACATCCCCTTATCCTATTTCATGCCAAACTTACAGGGAATTGTTAAGGATTTTGATTAGTATTTTTAGCTATATAACTCCTGTTCTTACTGTCGATAACATCTTCTACCTCATTAATTGTTTCATTTGATTTTCCTTATGTCACATTTCTTGAAGCTGTTTAAAGTGGCGGTCATGGCAGTCCAAGCACTTGGAGCTACTATGGACCTGGACCAATGCATGGCCTGTGGAGCAAGGCTGAGCATGCCTTAGAAAGAATAAGCTTTGGAACTTGGCCAGGTTTCAAATTCATGGCATGCAAGACCTTAGACTGGTCTGCCAGAAAGACTACTTGATACTTTGAAATGTGCATTTACATTTATTTTTATCGAATACATTAAACTAGAGAATCTGGGCCAACCATTCAAGGTAGATGACCCAGATTCAAAAATCGAACACCTAATCTTTATAAGCTTGCTCTTCCACTTCCTTCTCTCCCATCTCTTCAGCTGGTGCTCTCCACCACAGTGGTACCAAGTGGACCACTCACCCTGTAGCTTTCTTAACACTATCGATGATTATGGGATTTAAAATTTAGAGGCATCATCGACATTCTCGAAAGTGATAAAATTTTCATCTTCAGTAAAATATGATCTGTATTATGTTATCATAATTTTGATTACCATGATGACCCTGTGTCTGGATCATTGGATTTTTACTTTTTTTTTTCCCCATAGCCTTGATATCAAGGAAAATCGGCAGTACATCTATTTGATTCCTGTCTACTTATTTCAGGAAAACAAGCTGCAATTTCACCAGGAGCGGGCACCATTTCAAAATGGGATATTTCAATCTGCCATTGTTGGGAATAATAGATCTTTCTTCCGAAGCATAGCAACAATACCATTTCACAATCAACCTTCCATTGTTGGGAATAGATCTTTCTTCCAAAGCATAGCAGCAATGGGTCAACCAGAGGTATCTTTGGGACAAGAGAGTTCTGCCTGCCCTGACATAGATCGGCCTCAACGCCTTAAATTCAAAAGGCTTGATTAAACAGCAAAGCACATCATGAATGTAAGCCTAACGAGGTGGATGGCAAATTGTTTTATTTTAGCATTTTGCTGTCCTTTTTGGTTCATGAAGCTCGATAATTTTCAGCTTTTACTGGTGTGTGAACGTCCAATTTAACATAATTTGAAGGCAGTGATTGGAATTATTAACCCAGTAGAAGGATATAGCTGTTCTTAGTATCTCTAACTCTTATAATTTCTGGTATTTACAGATTTTAGATAAAGAAGCAGTGGAAAAAGTATGTGCTGAAAGAAGAGAGATTCCTGATGTAAAGCCTGGATCTATCGTTCAGCTAAAAGTGGTATGACATCCTTTATTAGTTGATTCCCTTTTGTTCTCTCTATTGATCTATGATTCGAACACGAAGTGCCTGAGAACAAAAACGCCGAGTTTCAGTTTGAAAAGGCATTGTCATAGCGAGGCAGAATGCTGGTCTAAATACAACATTTAGATTGCATATACTGGTGGCTGGTGTTGGGGTTGAATCTGTTTTTCCCTTGTGAGTAAAAATTCTCAGGCATGTTTTTAGTTCTTATACTACGTATCTTAGTCACTGATATGCGTGCATTCATGTGCTAAATGGGCATTTTTTGGCAATCATTTTTGACAGATACTCTCCGAACATCAAGGAAATGAAGGTCCTAGATAAGAAGAAAGTTAAGAGGGCCAAACCTTATTACCTCAGAGAAAGGATGAATGCGCTTAAGAAATAAATGATTATTTTTTGGTCATTTCTTGTATCCTATATCCTTTTTTATTTCCCAATTTGTGTTGTTCTAACAATTCTGACCTTGTGCACTGGCTGTGATCATAGAGGGATGTCGCCCAACACATTTTCTAAAATGAATGTGGCATAGCAAGCTGAGGTTATCTATCATTCACCTGGCTGCAGGTTTATGTTAATGTGCAGTTAACTAGCTGCTTCTAATCACAAAACTGTTAGCTTAGCAGATTATGGATGAGGCTCAGATATCCTACCCCCCCCCCCCCCCCCCCCCCCCCCCCACCCCCCCCCAAAAAAAAAAGATTTTTGCTATGAATCTATGATTTTCTTTGTTGTGTTGAGTAAATCATGATCATTCATATCCTTCATCCTAAATCAATAATACAACATGGTGAAATTGGATTGCTAACATAAACAAAAGAATAATATCAAATTGATTTATGAAAAATGCTTCTCCAAGTACATCTTGGAGGTAGAGCTAAAATTATATTAGATACAGATTGGAAATATGGATACAGATACTAATCAGATGTAAATATATAATTTATATTTATTTTAAACGAATATAGATATAAATTAAATGTTGAAAATATTTATATAAATATTGTTATAAATCATATAATTAAATTTTATGACCTTCAAAACAAAAATATTATTATTATATATATTTAAAAAAATTATGAATGTTATATAAAATTAAATTTAATTATAAATAAAATCAGATATTTAATTATTGCTCGGATAGTTATATATCAATATTTAAATCTATTTTTTTTCCATGGAGAAGAATAAGTCATCCTAACGGTCCATAAAATCCGCTGTGCGTACGGCGCCTGCCAAAGGTTTGCTGCATACGTCTGTGCAAAAAGAAAACGGAGATTAGAACGGCGGTTCCGGTGGGGTTTAGATATCGAACCCCGTCGCCTCTCTCTCTCTCCGGATCCGATGGCGAGAGAAGAGCACCCGATTCCTCGGCCGTGGATCCTGGAAGCCGTTCCCCTCCTCGTCGTCGTCCTCATAGCCGCACACGTCTTCGCCCTCGTACGTCCGCCATTCCCCCCTTCCCCAAATCCCCTAATCCCTGTCTCCTTCTTGTCATCTCTCTAACCCCTTGCCTTTCTTATCTTTTCTCGTCGTGTTGGTGTGTTAGGGCTACTGGATCTATAGATTAGCCACCGATAAGCAGCCCCAGCGAAGCAAGGCGCATTGACGAACTACAATAATTCTCACCCCGTGAGTCCCCTTTCCGTTCCTCATTTTCCCTTTTGATCGTTTCTCTCTCTATCGATTTTTTTGGTAAAGTTTTCTTCGTATTAGTCAAGCAATGCCTGATTGTCTCTTAGCAAGGAGAGTTCTCAAGGGAGCCGATGATGATCCGTTAGCTCTCGAGCAGTTGGAGTTAGAGTAAAAATCTGTGCAAATATGTGGTCATCATGTTCAATTAACTGTGTAGTCCCTCGTATTTCGTTTTAGGTTAAACTTAATGGTGTGGATGTGCATTTGTTCTTTTCTGGATAATCCATGGCTTATTTGTTAACGGAAATAGTTCTGGTATTTTCTTTTTGTTCTTGTGGTAAAAAATTCTACAAATCCTTAAAAGCTTTCTTGGAGATAATCTTTTTTTTTTTTAAAAAAAAGAAAAAAACTTGTTAATCTTATCAACAAAGTTCATGCATTTGATTTGCTTCTGAAAAGATGTGAACAATTTTATCATTCAGCATTATTTTTGTGGGTTTATACTAAAGTACATGAAGTAACTTCTAGTTCATTAGCATATATCATTATCAAATTGCTGTTCTGCTTATAAACAATCATATATGGCTCTTTTAAGACTTTCAATTGCTGCAAGATATATATTTATTCAGTAAATGCTAATTCAATGTTCCATGCCCTTGCAAGACTATGATGCCCAAATGGTGATGAAATACTATGCTTCACCATTAATCTAGACCAGAGAATTAGTAGTCTTTAGGTCTCTAATTTTTCTGCTTGATTGAACGATATGTATATACAATCATTGTTACGGAGCCATCAATGTTAATCCTTCACTAATATTAGACACCCTACACTTGCATAAAAAGCACGAATTTTAGCATTACAATTAAGCAATAGGAATATTTGACAACCTTGCTACACAATGAATCAATAAATGTGGCACAGTAGGTTTATCAAGAGGGTCAAGGAAGGTTGGCTTGCAAATCTGGAGATTGATGCTGCATTTTTTTGTCTCAATTATGTGCATTCAAGTGCCAATTTTACTGTCAAATATATTTCATTCATGATAGACAGTGATGGGTCTAGTAGTCCTGGTCTAACAATTCCATCACTTGGAACATTTTTGGCACGGTACGACTACAAATTCATTGTGAGTTATCCTGGATGCCTTCCTCTGATGACTTCCAAAACCAATAAACTAAAGCTGTAGACATCATATTTCTCCATTATCCTTGTATGCGACCTCTGTAAGAATGCGTCAAGTTTAGTAGATATCCTAAAGAAATTCTGAGAAACATTCAGACTAATGGCATTGTTCCTTCTTACCATGTCCAATTCCATGTCCCTTTGATGGTCGCTTATGATTGAAGACAGGCTTCTCACACCCACAAATATAGATTTTTTTTTTTTTTTTTTTTTGCTTTAAGGAAACCCATAAGTTCATAGACTAAAAACATGAATTGACTGATACCCAAAAAAACATGAATCGACTGATACCCAAAAAAACATGAATCGACCATGGGGTACTGAAACCATAGAGTTTCACAATGCTGCGGTATTGGGTTTCTGTTAGTACTCTTATCTCATTTCTAAATCCTTCATCATTGAGCATTTCTCCACTTTCCCAGGGATGAAATCTTCTCACAGCTGCTGCCTGATCTGTCTGTGACTTCATATACTCTCCTATTCCAGCACTGTGCCAATGCGATACTCATTATTGAAGTTATCTGTAGGCTTAATGATGTCTTCAAAGACAGTCGTGTACCATCATAGTTCCATATTGAAAATAAGTTTCCAATTTTAATGTTTGCAACCTGATTTTGCTTCGCTCTTCGACTTGGTTGGAGAAATGAGTGAATACTGAAGCTTGTGAATGGAAGAAACATGGGGAAATATGAATGCAGACCATCAGAATATCCCTACTCTTGCAATTTCTGTTGTTTTTGTTGGGTTTCTTTGATGAGAAAGGTCCTGTAGCTCAAAAATGAGACCTATGATCCCAGCAAAAACATCAGTGGGAAGTGTATATTGTCTCGGTGTAGCTCATCAAGAGCAAGGTTAAGCTGGCCTGAGAGCCTCTTGTGTGAGACTGGTCAGGGAGTCCAAGTTCTCAAAATATTCGGAGATCCCTCCACTTAAGGAAGTCGCTGTTGAGGTCTAAAATATTGAGCTCTGATGTGTTGCCTGGTGGTGGTGGTATTAGGCCACACAAATTAGGTTTAGAACATCGAAATCTTTCCATTTTGTCGCCCAACAGCTCTGCTATTAAGCCACTCAAGCTATCGAAAGAAATGTCTAAGGCTCTTCATTGATGGTCCTACCTGTGAGGATATTGAACCTGAGATTTTGTTCCTGGGGAGGTTTTAGAATCATCAGGTTTTCAAGGTTTCCTATCTCTGGTGAGAATTTTCCAATACATGAAGGGATCGGGCAAGATTGATGATTTCCGGACAATAATAGGCTCATTAAACCTCCCAGGTTTCCTATCTCTAAAATGATTGCAAGCTGAGAGGTTGAGGTCTCTGAGCCTTGGATGAGTACCGATGTGGGGTAGGATGTTTCAAGATACAACCGACGAGGCTGGGAAAAGAAGAGAAGCTGATGAGGTTACGACCAGTAACCTTGTAATCCCATATTGGATAAGTTTATTGTCAATATGACTTCAGAGCACCGGTTTGTTGGAGCTGGCGGAATTGGAGAGCAACCATGCATGCAGAAAAGTAAATTCATTGGAGAGGGAGGGGGGCTTCGTGCCCATTTCGGGAGAGCTGCTGCTTCTGATGTCTAAAACAGTAGCAGCAACTAGGCACGGGATTGCCAACGAATGAGCAAGGGAAAGCCAAAGCTTCTTATCCATTGTTCTATTCAATCGCTTCTAACTGTAGTGGATGAACTTCAATTCAGATTTTCAGAATTCTCACCACCTCTCTTCTCACTGGCAAGGTAGCTGAAAACTTACTCGTAGTAAATTACAAGGAAGAAGAGGTCTAGAACTCGATCTGGTTACTAATCTCTTCTAATTGTACCATTTATTATTGTTAATTAGAATGCTGGATCTTTTCTAAAAGATGATTTCCAGTGTCCTAATATTTGAAGAATTTTAGGAGACAAAATCTCCTTGTTAAGAAAATAGTCCTCTCCCCTGCAAACTTCTTCCCAGTGGCTATTGTATAAGGTATATTTGGTGAAGAACTTCAACTGCCCTTAATCTGCTGTCTGTTATCACTCTTTCGAACTCATGTTCTTCTTTCCTAGTTGATGCTCCATTTTCCTTCCTTGAGGCCCCTTCTGCTTGTACTATTTTGCTCGTTATCTTTATCACATTTGATGGGTTTTCCTTTTTTTTAAATTTCAAAAGGAAAATAGTAAAAAATATGCTTCAGCAATTGACTAGATCAATCTAATGCACAGCTATATTCCGAAAAGGAAATTTTGTAAAAAAATCTAATGCAGTGCTATTTCGCTAAGGTTGTCATCGAGAGCCTCATGGCTGGCTCACTGAGGTCAACTTTCAACTTCTAGCTGTCATGAGGAAAGGTACCTATGTTTGATCAATAGTCTGAGCAAAATAATTCTTGTAAGGATTTTTGGGACTTCCATGTAACGCATATAAAAGGGAGGCAAACAACAAAGTCGTTTCTGCAGATTCTGGTCGGTGGTATATCGGATAAGAAATTTCCTTCAGAACTTTGTATATGGGAAATGCGTCCATTCAAATACACTGCAATGCTTCCTACGCCCCGCCACCCCCCAAAACAAAAAATAAATAAAGAGGAATTGGATGTTGGATGAGTGCCTACTTATACCATAGCATTATGGTGAGAGGAACATACAGATCAAACATACAATAATGCTCCTCAATGCTGATCATTTCAAAGCATCATCCTATTAGACACGCAGCAAGAGAGTATCAGGATCAGGCAACACACTTTCCGTTTGCAGTAAGAGGTGCGAGCATGGACAATGCTCAGGCTTCAGTTGCCAGGGGCTTGCAAGGCCCTTAGCTTAGCCAAAATCTAGATCTCTTATATCAAGACAAGAAATTATCGACCCGCCGCCACACACCAAAAGTCTAAGCGAGAATCCAGATCTCTTATATCAGGACAAGAAATTATCGACTCAAAATCAAATTGTAAATTGTCACATGATGAACCTTCAAGTCATCTGAACAGATTTTTGGCTATATTTAAAAACCTTTAATATGGTCGAGAAGGTCCCTACTAATCCTTTTTCATCACAGTACGAAGGCGGGATTTCAGGCAAGTATAAATTTTTGGCTATATTAAAACCCCCTTAATATGGTTGAGAAGGTCCCTACTGATCCTTTTTCATCACAGTACGAAGGCGGGATTTCAGGCAAGCATAATTCCTAATGCCATCTTATAGTATTGGTTTGAATAGAAGGCATAAATATATCCATCATATAGGGTGTGCCTCCCGCGTACTGAGAATAATTATTGTCGCTGATCTGCCAGCGAACGATAGCTGTATCTGTGCGAGCGACCGGAAATTTAGCAAGCGTTTTGACTTAAAAAACTCTGAAAGGAACATTGCATCCGGCATGCGCTATCATAAATTCATAATGAAATGCCTTCGGGCCTTTTGCTTCCAAAATTTAAATAACTCATGTCTTAAACTTTGTCATATTATTTTTCTACGAGCAAGAACCGCTAATTTCTCTCTTAACCAAGCAAGCTTGCAGGCAACAAATCATAGCTCCTATTGAACTTTATAAATAAATTCAACAAACTGCATTTATGTATCTATATGCTACATTTGTCCTTGCATAACAAGAAGTTATGCATTCTTAAAACTCCACAGAATGATAACATTGATAAAACAGAACAAAAAGAGTTCAAATTAAAGAAAGAACATATGCTAAAAGCAATACAAGATGAGGTTCGCATGTCAAACTAGGTAAGAGCCAGAACATCTGAGAGCTCGAGGGTGAAGGACAATTCCATCCTCCCCCAGCGGCTTCTCCATCCTAATGCAAGGGGAGGGGAGCACCATCCCACCCCTTCAAACACTCGAGAAGAGGGTCGATCACCATCCCCCTGCTGATGGCCACAAACACCTTGTCGAACTCCTCTCCCGGAGACCGTACCTTCTCGCCTGTGAGATACCCGGCACCGAGCTCCTCCCTCACAAACCTATACAGAGGATATGACCTGCACTCCTTGATCCTGTTCTCGATCGGCAAGTTGCCGTTCTCAAACGCCACCCTCGTCGCCTCCACCTCCTTTGGCAGAACAGCTTTGAGCTCCTGCTCGAAGGCAGTTATCTTTTGGAAGATGGAAGTGCTTGCATCCTTTTCCTTCTCACCGTTGTTCAATGCATGCTCCACGAGCACCTGCCTTAGCTTCTCCATCAGAATGTAGGTCGAGCTGCAGGGGTCATCGGCGTAGCTAAAGACATACTCTCGATCGATAACTTTGATCAAGTCCTTCTCGCAGAACCTTGATGGGTGGAGCTCGCCGTTCACGCCCGTCGTGAGCACCCTCTTAGCCACTTGGCTCGCGGTGTTCTTCACGGTGTTCTTCAAGTTCTCCTCCAGATGCCTCAAATCAATGGCTTGGCAGATTGCTACCAGGTAGGTGGAGGACATGAGCTTCAGGATCTCCACCGCCTCTTGCGTCTTCCTTGCAGAGATCAAGCCCAGGGAGTTGACGTCCTGGTTGTGCTGCTCTGCACTCTGGACGTGGTTGGTGACCGGGTTCCCAAGGAATTGGAGCTCCGAGCAGTAGGCTGCCATCGCTATCTCCGCACCCTTGAAGCCATAGTCCAAGCTCGGGTTCCGGCCGCCGGAGAGATTGGATGGCAGCCCGTTGTTGTAGAAATCGTTGACGAGCTCGGAGAACTGGGCGAACATGAGCTTCCCGATGGCGGCGATCGCCAAGCGGGTGTTGTCCATGGAGACGCCGACGGGAGTACCCTGGAAGTTGCCTCCATGGAGGGCCTTGTTCCTGGAGACGTCGATGAGGGGGTTGTCGTTCACCGAGTTGATCTCTCTTTCGACGGACTTGGTCGACGACCGGATGACCTCGATCTGGGGGCCGAGCCACTGGGGCGAGGTCCGGAGGGCATAGCGGTCCTGCTTCGGCTTCTGGAGGGGGTCGAGCTCATGGAGCTTCTTCGCCATCTTCATGTAGGAGCTGCCGTCGAGAACATGCTCCATGATGGCCGCCGCCTCGATCTGGCCCGGGTGGTGCTTCAGTTTGTGGGTGAGGTGGTCGGTGAATTCCGGCTTCCCGTTCATTACCTCGCAGAAGATCGCCGAGAGGACCTCGGAGAGGAGTGCGAGGACGTTCGCTTCGAAGAGGACCACGGAAGCCAGGCCGGAGCCGACAGCGGTGCCATTGACAAGCGCCAGGCCTTCCTTGGGCTGCAGCTCGAAGAAGCTGTGGGGAATTCCGGCGAGGCGGAAGGCCTCCGTGGCATCGATCGGTTGCCCGGTGGGGCCGATGGCCACGGCATTGGGGCGCCCGCTGAGGATGCCGGCGATGTAGGACAGGGGCATGAGGTCGCCGGAGGCGGTGATGCTGCCCCGGAGGGGGACGCAGGGGGTGATGTTGGAATTCAGGAGGCTGCTCATGGCCTCCAAGATCTCGAACCGGATGCCGGAGTAGCCCTGGAGGAGGGTGTTGATCCGTACCAGCATCGCCGCCCTCGTCGCATAGGGGGGCAATGTGTGGCCGGATTCCGGGCCGGAGCCGAAGATTCCGGCGTTGAGGAATCTGTTTCAACAACCATTAACGTCAACGAGGCAATCAGTAACTGTTTAAAGGATTCTAAAACAGACAATAAACACATATATATGTATTATTATTATTATTATTCTTAGTGCAAACTTTGCTTCGCCTCATCGATCGGTGACCAAACCAAGCAAATATCTGAAGGGCACTATTCGGCTCGCGTCAAGCTATAGACAAAAAAATAGCTGGAAGAGACCCACTTAGATGTCGCATATCATTACCTTTCATGCGACCTGTTGCTTTACCCTTAAAATATAAGAAAATATTGCAACCAAGTCGACCCATCCGTTTACTATAGTGATTACACCCAAAAAAAAAAAAAAAAAAAATCAGAATAAAAAATCACATAAAAAAATCAACTCGTCCATGTACGTTTTATTCTACACAATCTGGCATGTGCTGGAACAGCCGTAAATCACGCGTAATGCATTGCGCTGTTGCCGTAATTCGTTCGGAATTGTTTGCTCGAGACTTCCCGCATTGGGTGCGGGCTCGGTTGGTGGATTGTCGTTTCCGGGAACAATATTACAATATTTTAATCCTCACCCCTCGCATCTTAATATCTTATGGTTTTAGCCTTTGTAGAGGGATATGTCTCCTGCTGAAAAGCCAGGGTTCGCAGCGTTTTGATCCACTAGTCCCACCTTCCCCACCAAATTAAAGTAGGAGCAACAACATAAAAAAAAAAAAAAAAAAAAAAAAAAAAAACGCACCGTGCCAAGAAGTGTGTCCCCATCCCTCTTTGTTATTCTGACTCACATGCAGCATTAATTCAATGGGTCCTTAATGCAAGCAACTACCATCCACCCCTCGGACCATCGGTCCATCATCCACTTGGATGTTAGATCGCAGGGGACTATCAGATCTCGCCAACCTACCTACCCAACCTAATAATGGGTCCAAAAGATAATGTTAAACCCGCATCCGACCCTAATTGCTGAATCCTACTTGATTTTGATTTGACGCAGACTTGGAAAAGTAACGCGTTGGTGCAATTGTGGCCTATAATAAAGTAACACGTTAGTGGAATTTTGGCCTCTAATCTCGCTCATATCCTCCAATCATGTCGAGCTTGGATCTATTAAACATGCAACCAACCCGTTCGTGCACCTACTTGTCAACACATTTGATGGTCATGACTATGGGCAAGTGAATTTCACTCTAATTGTTACTTGGGAAACGTTTCCCTCTCTAGCTTTCTTCGCATTAATCGTAGCCATCTTTTATTCTTAATAGAGTCAAATACATCACGTAAGTTGCATGCCTCCTATCTAATTTTTAGATTGAAAAACTTTTGGAAAAAGATTAAATTGATAGAAATAAATAATATTTTAGTAGATAAATTAACGTTTTAGACAGCGAAGGAATCGCTCTAGTTATTTTTTTACCTCAGGACCAAACTAGTTATTGGACAGGAAAAATTGTGATAGGTGTACCTGATTAGAAGAAGTTTGGCTGACTTCTCAAACCAGTATTTTCTCGAGAAGAAGAAAACAAGTTTCTTAACTTTTCAGTAAATATATATTTCTGTGCGTAAGTTTCTCTATTACAGAAAGAGAGAGAGAGAGAGAGGGAGAGGGGGGTTAGGTAATAGTGACCTGATGAGCTCCTTCTGAAGGGCTCCTCCTTGCTTGGTCCTCCGGTGAGAGGTGGCGCCGAATCCAGTGGTGACCCCATAGCTATCGGTCCCGTTGCTCATGCTGTTCATCACCCACTGGCTGCTGGCCTGCACCCCATCCCTCGACGCCTCCGACAGCTCCACCCTCACCGCCGACTCCGCCATCGCCACCGCCGCCACTTGCGATATCTTGAGAGTCGCGCCCTCGAGCCTCACCGCAGGCTGCCTGAACTCCTCCACCATCCTCTTAACCTCATCAAGGTGGCTCCCGGTCAAGGCCTCCGCTGCGGCTGCCCAGTTCAATGGGTCCTTGATGCACAAGCCGTTGACGGCGCCATTGGCATTGCCGTTCTCGTGCGCAAACTCCATGAGAGGCCGTTCGATTATAAAGGGATCTCGAGGAGGAAATGGAAGGGAACGTGAGGAGCGGAAAGAGAAGAGGAAGAGGATCGGATGAGATTAGATCCGTGGAAAAGTTCTTCCGGGGGGGGGGGGGGGGGGGCGCGGGGCGGCGAAAGGAAGAAATCTTTTTCCTGAGGAGGGGAAGCGGACCGAGGGAGGCCTTAAATAGAGGCTCGGGTGCCATGGACGGAGCTGGGTGGTTGGGGGGAGGGAAGGGGGTGTTAGTTGGAAGGCCCCTTGGACCGTTCGATCGGGGCGCCACCGGACGGGTGGATGGGCCGACACGCGTCGGGCGTGCGGGGTCCGAACGCGGTGCCGTGGCTCCCACTCGTCAAAGCTTGGGGTTTTGGGGGTTTGGTAGGAGGAAATGTAAGCATCCCGTCATTTTGATTTTTTTCTCCCCTCGCAACGTTTCTCGATGATCTCTAGGAATTGGGAGAGAAACTTATCGCGCTACGACCAAATCAATGGAAAATGACACGTGAAATTCTAAGGAAGAGGATGGCCTAACGCTGACACGACAGATATCTACAAATAAATGGAAAAAATGAGAGTTAGGTCTTTACTTAGCTGTAGTCAAATTATTGGAGCATGATCGAAAACTTAAGATTTTAGACTTCGTGGAATAATGAATTAATAATATTAGATTTAATTAAAAGCTTGCGAGAAAAATATATAAAATCCAAATAGTTCAGGAGGAATAACTAATTTTCTTGAAAATAAATATTGCAATATTTTTCTTAAAAATACCTTCTCATTTGAGAGAAATACCTTCATAACAATCTTGACCTAACGTTCTCTTGGAAAGCATTATTTTTCTTTAGTTTTGTCAAAGGAAATTCTTTGCTTCCTAGAGGGTAAATTGGTCCGGCATCAATAAAGATATTAAAGAAACAAGGACGGGGATAAGACTAGGGCGGGCCGACGGGCCAAACCCATCTCATGGGGTAGATCGAGTCGTGAGGAACATTTCGTCAACTTGAAGACTGTTTTGTTCCATTTTATGTACGTTCCGATTAATACCTAAAACTGCACCCTTGCTGTGAGCTGAAACATAATTTTAACCGGGATCTTGTCAGAAATAAAATAATTAAACATGACATCATATTTACCATGGTTAAATTTCGGATCCTTTCTGTTCTTCTCTACTCCTTTTAGTTTTGAGTTTTTTTTTATCTATGCTCTTTTTTCATGTCAATTTCTGTATATGCTTTGTGTATGCGCAGAAGGAATAAATCAGTGGAATTCACTATTGGGATGCATGCAAAATAAGGGTTTTCTTCTCTCTCTTTTTTGTATCTTTCTAAATAAAAGCGCCGGATTGCATGGGCAAGCGTACAAAATGAAATCTTTCATTCGGTGAACATCAGGGGTCCCAATGTCACTATTCACATGAACATCATACGCTTGGACGATGACAAATTGTAACAAGAAAAATACTGTGATTAGTTGCTTAGTCCACCTCAACCGTCGTTCAAGACCAATGAAGGATGCCATTGATCCATTTTTTTGAAACTCTTAATTAAGAACCAGCAATCTATCTTTGTCACAATTAAGCCAATAGAATATTTTCTTGCCAGACTTGTAGCTATACCTCTTTATCTAAATCAACCATTCAAGAGGGCGACACTATCAAAATTAATCTTAATGCACCCATTTTAAGGTGACAAATTAATTATGAGATGGATTTATGATAATGAAACAATTATTGCATGACCTCAAAAAGAATTACCCATTTGATACCAAGATGGTAGGGAACAATAAAAGAGGAGCCCACAAAAAGTAGAATTATCGAATAAGCATCGCTCGACCTCCAAAAAGAAAACCTACTAATTAAGAAATTTGTTTAGTAATGTTTCTTCACATGAAGCACCAAACTCTGTGAAAGCCATTACCAAAATGGAAGCTTAACCTAATTGTCTTTATTAATGCTTCCGGCGACCATCATTTGCTCAAGCATAGTAAGCTTCATTAGTTAAAGTTATTGATAGATGTGAACGAGTCATCGCTAATTAGAACTTAATTTGTAGCTTAAATCCGACTCGAACACTGATTTAAGTATTCCTTCTGTCCAATTATTAAACCATCACTATTTTACATATTGCCATGCAAATTGTACTTTTGATTTAGTCTTGAGGTGGTAAGTAGATGGTTGCAATCAAGACATTAGCATCCATTCAAAATATTTAAACAAAACACTCCCCAGTGTTTGTTGAACGAACACCGGCCGTGATCTGCAGTTCCTTACCAACCACACCGCGCTGGGAGTTTGGTAAGGAATAGCCGGCAACTCGCCTTAAGGCAGGAGAGAAATTCCTGTGGAGATGAACTCCAATTTCTCGTGCATAGTATAAGGAGTATGCATGAGAAACTATATATATATATATATATATATATATATATATATATATATATAAAAGAAGTTGGAAAGCATATCTGGAAGCTGTTCGAGCCGACCCATTTTTTTTTAAAAAAATGTTTTTGAGAATACAGGTTGACCCAGTTCAATTGAAGTTTCCTGGCAATATTCTAAAAATTAATTTTCTTTCTTTATATCTAAAATATAAAGAGATGTTTCTTTTATGGAGAAAAAAAGAAATCCTTAGGCAGGCCCGGTGCTTAATTTTATATTTGTTTTTTTCTTTAGAAATTCTTTGGAGAATTATTAGTCCTTAGTTATAACAAGAAAAACCAATAAAAAAACCCTGCATCGAAGTTTAAGAGGAAACTCTCATGACCGAAAATTTTTGCATCATGGCTGATCTTGCATGAAGAAAGATTTGGCGTGGCGAGCAGCCCCCTTTAAAAAAAAAAAAAAATCTTAATGTAATCTGCTATCGATCGGATATGCATGCGATGTGTAACATGCATCCAGTACAACAAACATGTATCATGGCACATTAAGATTTAAGTGGAGTTATGACGGGCGCTCACATGGTCGGATTGTTTTTAGTCAACTCATTTAGGTAGGTAAGAACTAGGGTGACCCGAAGTTTTATAATTTCGAACATCAGTAATGTTTACTCTCGATTGATTTAATAAATTTGATTTATCAAAAAAAAGAAAAAGTGGTGGTAGGTGTGTAAGAACCTCCGACCAACCCAACGTGAGAGCTTCGTCAAGGATGATAGAAGTTTGAACAGATTCCTCGGAGACTAGTCTTTCTACAGTGCCTGGGGTTTGGTGTGGAGTGCCCTCTACCACCGGACACCTAAAGCCATGTGATGCACAGCGAAAAGGGATGGTAAGATAGAATGGCCATTGTCCTTTTTGGTGGAAGGGAGCGCACCATAGGTTTCCTCCTCGAGTCAACCCTATATTTTTATAAGCCAAAATATAAAGATAGTAATTTATAATCCAATCTATAAATTTGACAAGCGAACGATCTATTTTAAGTAAATTTGGATTTGATATAAATGAGTTTGGATCTTAAATGGATCAACCTGTCTAAACCTGGTTATTAAATGGATTTGGTTCATGTTTAAACTTTTGATCTATTTACTTTGTTTAATAATTAGGTCGGATTATGATCCGATCCGTAAAATATGTTTAAAATCTATTTCAAATCTGTTTCTAACCTGTTTAACCCAAGCTACTTAACCTATTTAACCTGATTACACCCATTTAATCCGTTAAAAATCCGTCTAAGTTGTTTAGCATGTTTAATAAATGAATTATATGGGTTTGGTTTAATTACATGAATAAATTGGATTCAGGTTTGATATTTATACTTGTTTAATAAATAAGTCGGATTTGCGTTGATGAATTTTTGATTAAATCCGCATCCAACCCGACCTGTATTTGATTAAAATTCGATTAATCCGACCCAATCGGATTGTCACCTCTATTTAAATATCTTTCCCTCATCCCATCCCATTTATTTGGGGTTTCAAGTGGTCCTATCGGGATATTTATAATTTTTTTTTTTTTGCTTTAAAGTTGAAATAAGTGATGCTGAAATAGAACCTAATTAGAGAAATGGAAGAAAAGCTTGGGTAAGCTTATTAAGAATTTAGACTTGGAGCATACATGGCAGCTTCTTCGTCTCATCTGCACCACACATTTGCCCCCACATTCTTAGGGTACGTGTGTGTTTTTTTTCCTCTCTCTCTTTTGATTGGAGTAATTTTTTTAGATATCATGTTGTACCTCACGCTGCTATTTAAGAAGTTGGGTAGCTCTCATGGAGGGTGGACGAGGGAAGGCCCAGGCGTACGTCCATCAAGAGGAAGATCCAGTCCACATATTTCACCAACCCTCCATTCGGTGGGCCCTCCGGGGTTTGGCAAACCTATGTACATCTTTTCATTTAACATATATAGGGGTTGGTAGGTATGTAATCGCAGAACCCAATATGGACGCTACTTACTAACTTTTCATGGTGCATGGCTTCTAGCACAAATACAAGGGCGACGCACGAGGATTAGCTGTCTCACTGTTTTCCGTGCCAAAACGATTCAAAACTCCCTTATAGCTCGTCCTCGCTGGCATTTTTTACTCGTTTTTTCTCTTGAAGGAGACCTCTCTCTCCCTCTTCGATCTCGGGATCTTCTTTATCACTTTCTGCATTTAAGAAACTATAACCCAACCCACATGCACTATATATATATATATATATATATATATATATATATATATATATATATATATATATATATATATATATAACGGTGCACTGTATCAATCACGAGCACCTATAATTGATGAAATGCACCACGACGTAGCGCACATGATATAAGATATAACTTTATATATATATATATATATATATATATATATATATATATATATATATATATATATCTAAAAGATAGAGGACTGAGGACTGAGTTGCCAATTTTTTCCCCACAATTCATGGATCATTGGGTCAGGGACATGTTTAAATTGTCTCAAATATCTGCATAACTCTCAAAATGGTCGAGCAACCTCCACAATATTTCATAGCAGAAGCTGTACGAAATTGGTCCACATTACATAGAATGTAAAACAAAAGATTAAGTTAAAAAAATATAATTAACATAACTCCAGAAATGGAGTTCATCAAATTTAATAATCATGCTGACCGGCCGGGTAAGACCAAGTTGTGCGGAAATGTCTCGAGTTAATACCAGCTGTCGGAGTACTTCTTGAGATACGCCAAAGCGGGACATTTCCCGTTACCAACCCTATGGACGGCAGACTTGGACCACTGATTTACCTCCAATAGTAGGTCTTCTTCATTTCAACGTCTGATTTCTGGTGAATTTGGGGGACCCGGTGATTTAATGAAGTGTATACCGAGCGAACGAGAGGGGCTTGGAGTTTGGACCCGGCCGATTGCTCCGTTTCACGTGTTATGGTATGATGACCAAAAGGTCGGTCTCTTTAGTAGTTTGGGTTCAGACACATACGTCGACTCCAACGTCATTCCCACGTGTGAAGTCATCTTGCCTGCTTGGTGGAGTCTTTTGATTAATATGTCGTCGAAATACAATCAAATTCTGTCTTTGACCGATTCTAATATAGTTGTTGTCTATTTAAATCGTGTCTTCGTTTTCATGCAAGAGTATTTTCAAATAACTTACAACAACGGCTCTAATTTTATGATTTTTTTGACATCTTGTGATCTTTATAAATCAATATTTATCTCATCACTGGCCAACGTTGCTGTCGATTTGTGCTTTTTGTGTGTTAGATAATGGCATATGATCCGGTTGGATGCCTTTACAGTTGTAGATCTGGACTTATCTGGATTTAATCTTCCCATAAAACCCTAATCCCCTCCATTGAAGTATTAAACCATGAGAATAATGTTTTGCCGGACAGCGACGTAATTAAAAACCATGGCGACGGCAAAATGCTCTTGCGTGAAAAGTTTGCCAAAGAAAGACTATAAGATGACAAGAATCTCGCGCCCATTTAATTTCCACGAGATATGCGAACATGGGCACTCGCACGAGACGTGTAGGTGATGAGATTAGAATACGAAAGTAATGATTCATCGTCGGAAATAATGGAAATCTATATCCATGGTTTAATATGGCCTGGGCGCTGAAGTGGGTTAGGTGGATGGCGAGTTGGTGGGACTTTGCACCGAAGTAGCTGAGAACTTGTGTCTCAAGACCACAACAACAAATCTTTCTTGCCTTTCTCCCTCAATTTTGCCGCCAAGACAGACTCTACAAGCTTAAAGACCATCAATAAAATTTTATATGTCAACTTTTGTCGTAGCAAATGGGATGACTATTCGCGCGACTCAGCCTTCCCACACTTCACAGCCTTTGAAAAAATATTTTACCTACAAACTGCTATATATATCTTTATTTATAAAAGTATTATAAAAAAATAATCTACAAGAATAAAATCAGAAAATTGAAAATAACTTGATTGGATCGAGGTGTGTGACATACACTGCTCTAAAAACGTGATTCGCCCCCTATGTGCAGCTTTATGACGATTTTGTCTCTAAAGTAGAACAACCCGGCTCAACCCGATCCTCCTCTAACGAGTACGATTGCTGGAGACGCTTGACCCGACGGACTCCTTTAGATGCTCAGAACAGAAGAAAGATAAAAAACAGAAAGTTGAAGAGTGAAAGAAACTCTGTGTCTGTGGAATAAACTCTCGAAAGACATGAGAGAGAGAAAGAGAGATTGGATTCTTTTTGGGTTAATCCTATAGGAGTCTATTTATATATTCTATTCGAAGACTGAAGAGACACGATGGTTTCAAAAATAAGTAATAATTCGGAAACAATGTACAACCCTGCTAAAAGAAGTAACTCACAAAAGAATAAATTAAAATATTTAAAATAACTAAAAGTTAGAAGATAAATTTTTTTTAAATTGAAATGTGTGAAAGAGCAGGCGAGCGATCCCATCGGCAACATGATGCCACTAGCATTTGATACGTGCAATGTGCATGACTAATAATGAATAGTTATGATACCATAAAATATGATGTGTTTGACGGAACTAGGTATACAATTGATGATCGGGATCCCATCGCATGCAGCAGCATTACAAGAAAAACCACTATTTTGGCAGCAAAAGTTGTCGCAAAAAGTCGAAAAACCATCATCCATCATAAGATTTTTGGCGTGACAAGGTCGTTGCATATGCCTCTATTGCAAAAACTGTTGTGATGACCAAAAAAAAATCCTTCACAAAGGCTTAAAAGTTTCTTTTTGACAATAATATGCTATCAGAAATAAGCCTTTTTTTTTTTATAACGAGAACTCTTATTAAAAAAAAGCCTGGGTCTGTTTTTTTACCTTACTAATAGTATATACAGTCACATGTCTCTTCTTTAAATACATTATATAGCCCAGCTGCCTAGCTGTGATAAAACCTGGTGATGACTTCATTCTTTCATCTTTTGGTTGGATTGGAGTTGAATCTTCAAGAAGCTACTTGTTTGCTGGGGAAGAGTTCTGAGAATATAACGATGAGGAGAAACTACTGCTAAAGGTGTAGTCTTGAGTACAAACGCATGAAGAACCAGAGGACCCAATCAAAAAAAAAAAACCCTCCAGTTTTTAGCTCTCTATTTAAGCAACTATGCATGACTAGATATGTGTGCAACTTCAAATAGCATGTGCTGACAAAAATGGTTGCAGGAAAAAACATTCAGATTCTTTACTATGATAATTCAAGTGTCAAATCAGAGGACAAGTTTTCTTAAACCGTAAGGGCTTTTACGAACCACAAATCTAAGGCTTACCCTTCCTGGAGTGAGGAGAGAGGTATCCTTGGGTATGGAGTTGTTTTAGATCATGACTTGTCGAGGTTGGGTAAGAGCTTCAGAATGCCAAGAGTGATGAGATGAACAAAACACTAGGTTTAGAGAGAAAATCCAAACTGATATCCTGAAAAATCATGGATTTCACAAGCATTAAGCAACCGCCCCTCTCTCTCTCTCCCCTCCTTTCACATTAATTAGTCCTAAAAAGAACGACAGCATATACACATACATCAGGCTATCTATGAAGAGAACCTTGTGTTTTATATAAGATTTAAAAGGATATGCACATACAAACTCAGAACTAGACATATGCGAATCTCTCAGAATTGAAGTACTCAAAAGTCCTTTTCTTTCTAGAGCTGGCAAATTTTGATTGAAAGCATTCAAGGGCAAGGTTTTGACATATGGACCATAAAAACGGGAGAGGTTCTGCTGCCAATCACCTCTTCCCATTCCTGAGTAGCATGTACCAAACTCTAGTTTGCCCTGAACTAACAAACAACCCTGAAAAACAGCGATGCTCCGGATCAAGGAGTAAATTACAACATATCCAGTGCTTGGTTTGAAAAGAAACTTCCAGAGGCCAAAGCTTCAGTTTCCAAAACAACTAGATTAACAGGTAGACTCCGAACAGGTCAATTAAGTGGAGCCAATTTAGGACCATTTCCACTGCCTTTTGAGCTTGTTTTCTGCTTTGAAATACCTGATCAGACTTCACTTAACCAAAAAGTTTGATCTTGGCATCACTCCTAATACAGAAGAAATTTGAGAATATTATAGAAGCCAAAAGATATCCTTCAGTTTACTATTTACTCAAAAGCTCTAGTACAAATCTTAGCATAGGCTTATGTCAGAAGCACCTTCAATTTTATTTGCTGATAACCGTCTCCTAACTTGCATGTCGCAACAATTGCCTTACAGCCAAAAGAACAATTAAGCCTGCAACATATGCTTGTAGATGTTTTTTGCAATGCCACCCTGGATTTTGCATGTAGCGATAAAGTGATAATCTACGCTTCAATTGGAAGTCCAGTATGGTTAATAAAGCCGCTAGCATAACTCCAAATGGGAAAAAAAGCAAAGAAAAACTAGAATACAAGACAGTGCATGGTATTGAGGAAATATTTCCACATGGAAAGCCATACTTAATGCAACAATACTGCTACAAACATCCCATCGCAATCTACTGTACAAATAAGCTTATGGCTTAGATGTTTAACAGGAAAAAGGGAGAGAAAAAATGTATTTCAAAGCAACGAATTATTCACCATGCAGGGACACTTCACTGCTGCTCTTTTATATTCTGATCATCGATTAGGATGGTACACTCCCTCCTATTGGAAAGTTTCCACCCGCCAAGGGTCGAGTCTTCAGATGGCTGAAAAAAGAAAGGAAGGTCCATCAGTTAACACCATGTTGCTTTTAATCATTGTCAATAAAGAAACATGCATAGCATTTAAAATAACATCCCCTGAATTATATACCTGACAATTTTCGATGGAGCCATGTATTATCTAAATAGAAATCAGAATATAGAAATGAATCTCTCTGAGAAAGGTACATGAGTTTGAAGAACATGGAGAGGTCCATCCAAGAAATGACCAACAAGTTTAAAAACAACAAATAATTCCATGCGAGACATGTTTTGAAGTAAGCCAAGAAAATGAAGTTGCTATGGCTAGGAAGGCAGAGCAGCCAAGCAGAAACGGGATTAACAATACCAAGGTACAAATGCATGACAGAGTCAGTACAACCGCACATCCAAGTCAGTCTTACAAATCCCTCTTTGCTCATTCCTATCAAGGCCTACCTTCATTGTCAGCATAAGGTTTTCCAAAAACTTCTTACCAACCTCGCTTGTTTATTTCTCGCCATTCTGAGATAAATCAAAGCCCTTTACCTTAGTAGCTCCTACTGTCCCATCTGTATTCCATCATGAGCCTGACTGGTGCCATTCTTAGTGTTTGCTCTGATTTGTTCGTGATAAACTCTCTCTTCTTGTTCTTACCACTATCTACCTTAGCAATCTAATATCTAAAATGCTCATTGGGTGTGCTTAGTTCCTCTTTATTGTCCATTATTCTAATCATGGGAACACATCAGGCCATTCTGATGTCTTCTAGAAATTTCCATCAGCAATCCAGGACCAACGTTGAGTATAATGGTTTCACATTGAACTTGATTTAGAAGAGTAAATTCAACTTTGCGTGTTCATCACTTCCTTGAATTATATCTTTTCTGGAACAGTCTCTAAAGTTAGTATATAAACGGTCTAGAGTTTCAAATAGTTATTTGTTACATAAATTAACTATTGTACGGGTACTCTATGAGCGACTTCAGAATATTTATTTAAACTTAAGTCTCCATTTCAAAAGGAGGGGATCAATTAGATATTAATAGGTCGAAATCAGCCAGCTATAATAAAAGGGAACATAAACAGAAAGGAAGAGAAAATGGTGTTGACAAGATGTTTAGATTTTACTTGCTACATTTTCATTAGATGGTTTTGGTGTATTTTGTTTGGTTCTTCAGATTTTTATGATTTTCTCCATCTCAATCCTAATATACTGGAATATTCATGGTTTACTCCCACTTTTATCAGAAGTAAAATGGTTAGGTTATACATTTGACAATGTCAAGTTCTTGGTGATTATTAGAGACTCAAGATGACTTCTTTGCGTTAAGTCTATCTACTGCAAGAGGCGGTGCACTTTGATTACTGGTGGTATTAGCATGGTCATTCAGCATATCATGAGCAATCTATTGAGAAATCATTTATGGTGTAGTTACTATTAATCAACTCAAATTACAGTACATATCAAATGGTTGCCTCCACAATCTCAGAATACTTCTTACAGTGATTCCTTGGACTAATATTACTCCTAAATCTTTTATTTTTTTTATAAAACAAAGAAGATAAAAGGAGGGGAAGAGAATTTAGGGATTTCACCTTTGATAGAACTCGGTTGCGAAACGAGATCCATTGTGGCAGATGAACCAGAGCAAAATAAGGATCAATATGTCTACTAGAGTTAAGAAAGGTCACAATTCAAAGAATCCTTGTTACATAGCGTGATAGGGAAAATTCAAAAACTATACATAACATGCAACTCCGTAACCCATTAACAAAACTATTAAGGAAATCGTGGTGATTCTATGTTATGAAAGAGGAAGGAAACACCTAAACCAGAGCAAAATAAAGATCAGCACGTCCACTAGATTTCCATAATATTAAAAAAAAATCATTTTATAGCATGAGAAACCCTAAGAATTGCAATATGTCATGCAATTGTGCAGCCCGTGCATAAAATTAAACAGAAAAAAGAATGCAGGGGGAAAGAGGCTTTTCTGGATCTGATACAAAACCCGTAAGGGATGGATGAATCCCAATTGAAGTAGGGACATATTGGTTGGATGAGTAAAGGATACTGAAAAGGTAGCGCTCCCACCAATCGAGCATGTAGAGGCCCATGGTGACGTTGTATAGATGGATCTTGCGGCTGATCCAATTCATCCTTCCCTTCTTTCCCTTCCTGCCTTCTCCGATTCGATCCGAACCCCAGCGATCGAGAGAGAGAGGCGATGGAATCGGCAAGGGGAGATGACTCTAATCTTCAGAGAGAATGGAAATAGATAGCGAGTTAGAGGAGTCGAAGGAATTCGATCTCTTCTCAAGGAGTCAACGTCGCCGGCCAGAATTGGTCGGGAAGGGAAGGCGGAGAGAAGCCGAGAAATAATAATATGGAATCCTTTTTTTTGGTGGAAATAATATGGATTCTTCGGAATCTAATAATACCATCAATTCTTCATTCCCCTTGTTACAAGGACCTGAGAAAACTACTTAATTCCCCGCGCACCCCGGGAATTTAGAAGTGTTGTCCACGTGGAGCCCCTCGTTTCGTGTGGGTGTCTGTTGGGTGCCCCCCTTCCGTTTTATTTACTTATTTATTTATTTATTTTTATTTTTATGTTCGTGGTCGAGGAGATGGGTGGGTTGCATTGTTTTTGACTTGAAAATGTTCCTGCATGTGCGTTGAATTCAAAGGCTTCGTAAATTATTATTATTGTGGTTCAAATTTGGCCCGAGGGTGGCCACACCGGTGGAGTCGAAGGAGCCGCCGGTAGTTGGGAGGAAAAGACGGGAGCCACCTCCTGCGCGACGGCTGCGGACCCGCACAATTTCGGTGAGGACCCTCCGACGATCAAGTTAGAGTGGGGTAAATTCGGTTCAGCCAAAAAGTCCCTTAGAAATTATCTCAACGTGCTATTTATAATCTTGGTGGAGTAGCCCAGGTGGCAGAAACACTGTCAGCCCTCATCATAAGGGGGCGTGGCTCTGAGCCGGATGGCGCGCAGCTTAGGCTGGCTGATGGCGTGCAGTACTGCTCGTTCTTGAGAACGGTAGGATGTTGATAGTCACGGCAGGATATGGTCGGAGTAGTCAAGGTGTTGTCTGACTGCTGAAGGTCGGTTATGGAGACGTGACACGGTAGTGTTGTAAAGTATGGCCACGTAAGTGGACGTAGGCCCGCACATTGGCGCGGTCGTTAGCGAGGCCGAGCTCGTTAAGTAGTTGCGTCATGTGTTTGACAAAGTCGGCTTGGCGGGTATTGGAAGTAGTTCGGCTTCCCAGGTTCTGAGGCATGCTTGGTGAAACGCCCCGAGCTCGAGGGTTAGGGCGTATTACTAGGGTAGGCACCCCGAGCTTGTTCGGGGCAGGTCGGTGAATGTCTGGAGGTGCCCCAAGCTTGATCAGAGGAGTCGGCGGATATTTAAAGTTGGTAGAGCTTTTGGCAAGGGTCCTGAAGATGAGCTGACCCTGGGCTAAAGTGGAGATTCAGTTGATTGTCGTTGACGTTTACTGGCGGCATTTTAGTTGTGGGCTGGACGATCCATTTTTCCTCCTATCAATTATTATACCTTACCAGAAAGAAGTTGCTTCTAACTATTGGTAACTAATAGAATGCGAAGATGCTCAAAAATGCTAAAGCTATATAGTAAGTGCACAAGCATAACACTGATCACATTCCATTTTATTCAAGATGTGGTAAATGAATGCCTAGAACATTAGAGTGCTAGTAAATCAAGTTGGTAACATATACAAGAGACTTGGATCTAATCTCGCCCTTACTTGGCTGGGTTTTCCACTTATCCTAACTCTGAACATAGAGCACTCATTAGAATATATGACACCTTGATGATTTCAAATGAGGTGTCAACAATAATTGAAGATTAAATTATTACAAGGTACAGATTCGCCAAGCCAGCTTTATTTTATTTTAATAATAATTTTAAAATATCTTCATTAAAACGAATCTTAGGCATTTGTGCGTGATAAAAAAGACAGGCGCATGGGTTGGTGGTTAAAATGGAGGAATTATAGAAGATTTTGTGGTAGCGTTTTTTGAAATATATTTTTGAGAAGAGATGAATTCCGTGCATGTTGATGATCAATGTGAGGCCCAACAGAAAGTCAAACAAACTCTCCTTGCCAATAAAAAAATTTTCTATAAAGTTACTGTACAAGTGCTTGAATATGAAATGATCAGGTAGGAATCCTTGACTTCAATAGCCTCAAGTTGTTCAACGACTGGTCGATGCTTTGTAGTAACAAATAACTGATTGAATATGATAGAGCATGACCCAAGACCAAAAAATTAGCTGCCGTGCTTTTTAATGTTTGAAATTCAGAAGACGGAACATGACAAAGTTTGATTCAGTTGAGGATCATCTTTTTGGATTTTAGAGATGCTGTTTCTAATGCAAGTTTTATTCTCCTCTGGCTCGGTCTTTACTGCAGTTCATCGGCCAAGTTGCAGCTCGCTATTTGAATAGGACTTTTACTTATCCTATGGCTTTCATTTCTGCCGGCGTTTATAAAACTCTTATTTTATCTACTCCTATCCTGTTGTGGGTAATTAACCTTTTTATCAATTCTTGTAACTCGAAAGATCTTTGTAACTCCTATCTCTGTGAAGTCCTCTTCAACCTGCAACGAAGGCCGGGTGGTCTTCTTACCTCCATCCTTCTCAAAGAAATGATTTAACTTTCAATACGTGCCCCAATTGCAAATATCACGTCCACCATTTCGTCAAAATTACGCTTCAAACAAGCTGAAGCCCCTCGTCCGAACCATGGCAATGCGTGCCGACCCATTTTTGCTGAGCCAAGAGACCAAGAAACTTTTCAAGCTGTGCTAACCACGTCATTGACATTGACTCTAGTACAACCCTACCTTGTCGCAGAACCTACATCTAACCAATTTTCTTAGGTGGTGGTGTAGAAATTTCAGCTTCCATGACATAACCCTATCTCCAGAGAGCCCTATATACTGTACAAACGATCTTTCAGCATCACAGTTCGAATGCAGATGCCAAATCTTAAAAATAATAGCTTATGCTTGTACAGGGTTCACACGCAAATCTTTTAATATCTCAAGCAGCAAATGAGAAAGTGCAGCCAAGTGTTAAAATAGGAGTTGGTTCGCTTGCTCCTGGCATTCATATGGTCTACACTCTTTTTTTTCTTTTTTCTTTTTTAATTCTTTCGTCGTTTTGGCTAGTTGACCAATCTTCTAAAAATGACCTTGACTTAACCTCCCCAATGAGATGAATTTACTGTTGATTTTTCCCATTACATTCTTATTATAATGCTTTTTTTTTAGTGAGAAACGGAGGAAGCAAAAAGCTTCCCCCTGTTTATTAGGAAATTGAGTTATGTACAAAAGGGTGTAGAAAATAAGAAAGAAGAAAGGAATACAGAAAAAAAAAACAAGATAAATAGAACAAAAATCATCTTTTTAAAGAAACGTTTATACATAAAAACCATATTAGCTGACAGCACATTGTTGATTAGAGAAAGCAACCCATTTCAATGTTTTATGTCACCAACCATAAATAGTCAATTAATGTTTGTTAGTTTTCCTATTTGCCAAATCTCTTATTCCCCGTTTGGTTACTTTCTTTCTTGCAATGTTCAACCGAAAACAATCCCTCTTCTTAGTCCATTAATACATAAAAGGAGTTCATAGAGATTAATACTCTCCGCACTCTATTTCACCATTCCCTTCACAACAAATATTAAAAAATAAAATCTGCAGCATCTCTTCAAATCGGGAAGAAGGGTTTAGGGATGAAGAAATACGAAAGGTATTTTCATCCCCCAAGAATCTATAGTTAAAAACCAATTTAACTGTAGACCAGGTGTTATAAAACCAATCCACAGGGGTTAACAATTAAGATATGGTTTAAGGATGGATCCACCATTAATTTTTCTTTTTTTTTTCTTGAGGAGGGTAAATCGGATATATTATACCAATCGAGTGTAAATACATTCATAATAATTAAAACATAAAATATTCAAAAATTGAGAAGAAGCAAGCTGTCTCGAAAGTCCACTGTATAAACCTAATATGATTTGCCATATATATCATCATCAAATATTAGTTTTCTATAGATATGTATGATAAGAAAGTAGGGTTGCTCCTGTTCAACAGTAATTTTGTGTTGGAGGACGGGAATTGGTTTGTGTAGATGGTGAAGCAAACAACCATCTAAGAACCGTTAAGGAGTACCCTCAAAAATAATGTAGAAAATCTTTAAAATTTTTATGGTTCTTTCTACGCAGCATGCAATTTTTTTATTGGAACCATAATACCGAACACCTTGACCCCACACAATTAGTGCACCACTGGCATTTCTAATTTTAATTATATTTTAATAATGTGCTCGTCCTTTTTTTATTATTATTATTCTTTTCCGATACCTTCTGTTTCCCAGTCCCACGTTTCTTTTGAAATCTTGATGCCGGCCCAAAAACGGAGCTCTGCTGCACGATTCTTATATGTTTTTTTATCAATACCACATGCCGCCTGGTTCGGCTTCCTCCTATTTTTGAGCCACACGATTGCCGTGACGTTGCTGCGTAAAAAATGTACAGCTAGCGTAGCGACAAGTCATTCAAAATGTACGTCACTGATTACGAGAGGTTTCACTGCACGTCCTGAAAAATTGCAAGCAAACCTTTCCTTAAATTCCAACTGGGAGAGGAGAACAGAGAACTAAGAAAGGAGGTGATCTGTTTCTTTAGTTTGTTTCCGCTTAGCAAGGAGAGGAGGAGAAAGAGGAACTTCCGATGGCGAAATTGCCCGAGGAGGAACACCCCGAGAAGGCCTTCGGCTGGGCGGCCCGCGACTCCAACGGTGTGCTCTCCCCCTTCAAATTCTCGCGAAGGTACTTTCGACTCCGAATGCTTTTTCTTAGCAAAAAGGTGGCAGCCAGGTCCATCCTGCCTCGTTGCACGAAATTTAACTCTAATTTATGGCTTTTTATTCTTACTTTTCGGATCTTAAATTTCTCTTGTGATGCACACCTGCTGCTAGTTTCTAGCACTGCACGTAATTTTACTGACTACTTTTTTCTTTTCTTTTCTTTTTCCTTCGTGCAGGAGTTCAGGGCCAAAGGATGTTAACATAAAGATACTATATTGCGGAGTCTGCCACTCGGATCTTCACTTCGTAAAAAATGAATGGGGAATGTCTATTTACCCCATCGTACCTGGGTACTGTATACTTCCCTGAGTTAGGAATACCGTCGGCCAGTAATTGTTCTGCCGCTAGAACACCCTATTCAGGAGGAAGCTTTGTTGAATCTGAAATCTCAAAGCCTCGAGCTTGGTTGATTCCTATATATTTTAATTTAAGTGCACCGATAGCTCTCCGAGTCATCTCACGAAGTTAAAACAAAAAAATATATATATTAAATTTAATAGGCAATGTATATTCTAGTAGTATTTAACCATAATCTGAGAACAAAAATCTTGCATTATCAATATAAATTTCCTTTTTTTTTTGAGAAAATAATGTGAACTTTCACTATCAAAGTATTTCTCAGTGTTCGACTATGATATTCTCTAAGCTAAATGCTCTTATTTTAAGTTAAATGTTCCTTGAGCCATCTTAACATCTAGGGGATCTTTCTGGGTCCGTGATTTGCTTTTGGACAGAATGGCGATCAACGAAGACAATTAGTAGTTGAGTTGGAATTCGTTGATGTCATTGAGGTGCATACTGCACAGTCATCTTTCAAGCAGGTCCTGCATAACTTTTTGTTCAAAGAGATTGTTTACCTGCTCAAAAAAAAAAGAATTTGTTCATTTGCCCAAAAAAAAAGAATTTATTCAAAGAAAACTGTCATTGAGCTAAACAAGAAGCGTTAGAAATTGGTGGCTCCAAATTGTTTTTCTTGAGTATCGCTCTTCTTTCTACATATCTAGCTATTTTTGGCACTTCGTTCCTATCATTTATGGTTGAAGACATTAATTACTTGAGGAATTCCATCATTTTCTTTTCTTCTCTTCTTTAGAAACCTATGTGGGCCGGTAGATTGAGAATCTATCCGATCATTTTCATTCAATAAACGATCGTTTTATTTTTTTATTGTATTTCCTAGTCGACATGTCACTTGAGAGTTATATCAAATTAACTCTATCCTTTCTGCGAGCCGCCGAGATGACGTTGGTAAAACCTAGTCAAAATCAGCTTCAAGCCCTGTTGGGGCCCGGGCCCGCTATAAATAGAAACCACGAATAGCCAACCACCACGTAATGATCTCAGTTTTATGTACAAACGTATATTTCACATAAGATATACAGCAGCTAGGTATCACGTTAACATCACAATGATAGATTAAGAATATTAACTAGGAGGTCAACAGGGATTTATTGTTATACTGGCCGGAGTCTTTTGGAGGGTGGGGAATTAATTTCCCCTATTAACTAAGCTTCGCACCTGAGCTAGTTTAGATGCATGCATCGTTGCAGGCGGGGGAGAACGGCATAGTTGACCTTGAACTCGATGCAAGAGTAGTTATTACTTGGCGAGAAGTGGTATCTCTCTCTTACATGATTTCCTTTCCTCATACAAACAGGCATGAGATCGTGGGCATCGTCACGGAAGTCGGCAGCATGGTGCAGAAATTCCGGGTGGGCAACGCCGTAGGCGTCGGCTGCATGGTCGGCGGCTGCGACGAATGCGAGGATTGCAAGAGGGGATGGGAGAGCTACTGTCCCAAAACCATTCTCACATACAGCAACATCTACCACGACGGCACGGTAACTTACGGTGGATACTCCGACAGGATCGTTGTCGAGGAGCACTACGTTGTGCGTTTTCCCGACGGTTTGCCCAAGGATGCCGGCGCGCCGCTCTTGTGCGCCGGAATCACCGTTTACAGCCCCATGAGGTACTACGGGCTCGCTGAGCCCGGGACTCACCTGGGTGTGGTTGGGCTTGGCGGGCTTGGCCATCTGGCCGTGAAGTTCGCCAAGGCTTTTGGGGCCAAGGTCACGGTCATCAGCACGTCGCCGAGCAAGGAAAAGGAAGCAATCGAGCATCTCGGAGCAGATGCATTTCTTGTTAGTCGCAATGCTGAGCAAATGAAGGTACGGATCGAATATTAATTTGTGATAGATCCAGATTAGATCCAGATTAATTATTATTGGTCTGGTCAAAGTTGCTCAAACATAATAGCTTTCTTTTTTATCACTAATTTCTTTCTGCAAACTATTTGTCGTGAGAAATTCTTATTATTATTATCTATTTTGTGTTAGTGAGCCTTTTCGCCACCTTTTCTGACTCGTAAACTTGAGTAGGATCTAGTTGGATTCATCTTGAGCTTATTAATAATTTTCATTTGCCAACTATGGGTGGTTTTCCCCCTTCTGTTACATGCGTGCAGGCTGCCGCACGTACCATGGATGGTATCCTCGACACAGTCTCGGCGAAACATTATCTGTTGCCCTTGATGGAGCTCTTGAAGTCTCATGGTAAGCTGGTTTTGGTAGGTGCACCCGAGGAGCCACTCGAGCTGCCAGCATTTCCTCTACTTGTAGGTAATAAATCCTTATTATAGTGAACTTTGGTTTTAAGAGTACCTCTATCTAGCTAGTTGTGCATTTGACATATATAATCAAATCTGGAGTAGATCATGCAGATTAAGATGAAATTTTTGTCAATAGATATACTGACGTTCCTCTCCCATGCATCCCTTTAATTTCCTTTCGGAAAAAAAAAAAAACTACTAGCATTCCACGTGGCAAGAGAACAAGAATCTTAGTTTGATAACAAATTTGCTCAACTTAATCTGGCAGGCAGAAAGCTTGTGGGAGGAAGTGCAACAGGAGGGATGCAAGAGACGCAAGAGATGTTAGATTTTGCAGCCAAGCATAACATAACAGCAGACATAGAGATTATTCCGATGAATTACATCAATACGGCTATGGAGCGGCTTGCCAAGGCAGATGTCAAATATCGGTTCGTGATTGATGTCGCGAATACTTTGAGTGCTTGAAGCTTGAATTTGTACTGATGCAAGCCATCAACTGCTAAGAGAACAACTTTAAATCAATCACAAGGCGTGTATCAAATCTTTTTCATGACATAAGTGATGGCGTCAAATAAAATAGTTGGCTTTTATTAGACCTACTTGCCCATGTTATGATATGGAAACTAACAAGTATATATGAATGCCAGCATTGTTCGTCACCCTAAGTTTCCTCCTTTTCTGAATTTCAAAACCTTGGATAAGTTGGAGATCATCTTTTTCTATCATAAGAAAATAATAATATAAACTAATTTGGTTAGTCGGCTTAAAATTTGTATTTGATTACAATTGTAGTTGGCTTTGTGCTCTGCAAAAAAACAATAACTAGATTTGTACCCAAAAAAACCAAGAATTAGATTGCATATAAATCACATATACGTCCATGATGTAATCAGTGCCTAGCATTTCTACGAAACAAAGAAGTAGAATACAAATGCAACATAAATTACATACTCCTGTGAATATAGCGTCGCTTAACTCCAATTCTGGCCGATACATTTTTTTTTTTTTTTTTTCTGACAACAATGGAGTGATTTCAAGTCTCACAAGATTACGAATTGTTGGTATGATTTATGGTGCCGTGTAAAACCAACATAATAGCAATCTGGAAAGTTTGCCCACAAGTGTGTATAGAGAGAATTTACACGTGAAAGGAGGAGAACGTGGGGAGGCAACAAGGTAGAAGTACGGCGGTGATGGAACGAGATCCGTTTGATCGAATGGTCCGCAGATACGATCGCGAGATGACAGCCCTCTTTTTTTTTTCTGCTTAAAATGACAGCCCCCTTTGCCTCGCGGCACCGCGCTCGCTTCATCGGAAGCTTCTACCTTCACCCAACCGTATATTTAATGGTCAAATTTAATGAGATCCATCCGCTGCGAATTTGCATTTCATTTTCATTTGTATTTCATTTCTCATTTACATTTTATTTTCATTTGAATTTCATTTAGCCGTCAAAGGTAGTCCATTCGCGTTATTTTTAGAGCACGTCACGTGCAAGAGCTGGCTCATCGACTTTCATCGTTTGGCTAGCCACCATTTATGGCCCACCGCAAAAGCCAGCGTGGGGCCCACCGTTGGTGGGGCATGCTAATATCGTGCCCCCCCCGCAAAGGCTACGCCCCTTCCCCCTCGCGATCCCCTCACGATCAAGCATCCCTTACGGCCCACCTTAGGCACCCCCCCCCCCACTCCCTCTCTCTGCTATGCATGACCAGCTAAAAAACAACTTGATATTTATCTATGTTGAGCCTAGATCTTTGCTACTATTTAAGTAAGAAATTCTTTTAATACCAAAATTATTCTCCTCAGTTGTATAAGCTCACAACATCATGCATATTTTGGGAGGCATCATAATATCATATACATATACTATAAACATCTAAGTATGTGCTACTTTGGACATGCCATACTATTATTAATAAAACCAAATAGCTGAGATGTACCCTTGAATCTACCATCTTTGGTTGCTAAATAGAGAAGTGTGATCCGTGGTATAAATCCGAACTCAAGCCAACCTACCAAGCTAATAGAGCTTCTCCCGAGACACGAGTTTAAACAATGTGCGGGATCAAAGGCATATGGAGGAGGACCATGGGTGAGTACGAAAGCATGGTGCTAGCCGCTAGCGCTTAGTGTGGGCTGTCGATATAAAAAATAAAACAAAAAAATTAAAAAAATAAATAAAAAGATCTGCATCCAAACCCGGACCCGAAATCAAACTGGACGCGATTTGCAGCCGGGGCTTCGCCTTGGCCCGGGACATTGGCTCTCATTGGCAAAAAAAAAAAGGGGAAGGGCTAGGGTTGTCTTTTCCCTCTTCTACGCCATGAGAACCCTCCCTCTTCGATGCTCTCCCGATCGAAGTTCCGTCCTTTCGGCCAATTCCCTCCTCAGCTTCCAGCCCCCAAGCCCGCGATTTCCTCGGCGGCGGCGGCAGCGGCGGACGAGCTCCTTATTGATTCGTCGACATCCAAGAATCCGGTGAGAGAAATCCTAACCCTAGCGAAACGAGGGAATGGGCCACTGTTTCTTTCCTCTAATCGGACGCGGGTCGATGGGCAATCCCGCGGGGCCGGGAAAGATGGAAACTTTATGGACTGGGAGGTGGCAAGAACTAGATTCGAGGACGCCAGGCTTGCTCGTCTGGAGACTTGCCATGCTTTGGCTCGGGAGGGGAGGTTGAAGGAGATAAACAGCGTTTTGAAGCAAATGCTGCACGAAGAAGGTTTGATTGTTTTTCTTTTTTACTTAAAACTTTTAGTTTCAAAACACTGATAGTCTTGGTTCTATTGTACATTGGATTTGATGACCCCCTTTTCTCCCAATGTTCTATTAAATTGCAGTTTCTTTGTTATTTACTGCGATTTTTGCATATTATGATCGCTTTTTCGGATTACCTTTTGTTGTTTTAATGTCAATTGTCCAGATCGATTTTTGGCATCAACATTGCTTGATTTTGATAATAGAAGCATACAACCCTATCTTAGATTAATCTAAATTCCTTGTCTTTTCATGCTAAATATTTGGTTGCTTCGTCATTTACTAGATGCCTGGCAATTAGCCTTTTCCAAGCGGAAAGGTCCTGTAAAAATCAAAATACTGATGCAAGTACATACAAAGAAGGGGGGAAACCCACCTAAGATGATAGGTGTTGTAAGAAAAGAAATTAGTTTGTTGTATTTTACATATCTTGTATTTGCACCTTGATATGCCCTGTGCATTGCAGTTAATAGCTATACTTTAGCTCAGTTGGGGCTTTCCTTTAAGGAGGTCCACGTTTCAAATCCTAGGTATTGCTCAGAAAAATTAAAAGTAATAGCTTCACTTAAACAACTTACTTAAGTCTGCTTCTCTTTAGGGTCTGGTTCGGCGCCATCCCTTTGTGAATTGCTGCAGAATAACTTCAGAGACTGCGATTCTTGCAGTATAGTATGGGACGTGCTGGCAAATGTTTATGCTCAATTGGAAATGATTCATGATGCCCTTTATGTTCTCAGCAAGATGGACAGCCTGAACATGCAAGCTTCAATATCCACTTATGACAGTTTGATGTACAATTTAAGACATACAGACATGGTCTGGGACATCTACAAAGAAATCAGAGCCCATGGGGTTACTCATAGTGAATACACTTATAACATCCTCATTGACAGTCTTTGCAAGCAGCAGAGGTTGCAGGATGCCATATCCTTCTTTTAAGACGTGCATGGTCGAAAAGAGGTCAAACCTTGCATTATCACTTTCAACACCCTCATGTCTGGATTATGTAATGCTGGTTTGGTAGAGGTTGCCAAATCTATCCTCTCTCTGATACTTAAATATGGGTTGCGTCCGGACAGATACAGTTATACTACTCTCATACATGGGCTATGTGTAGCAGGTTCCATGGAGGAAGCTTTGAAGCTTTCTGAGGACATGGAGAAGGATGGCATATTGCTTGATGTTGTGGCGTATAACATTCTCATAAATGGATACCGTTTACTTGGGCTGATGAGTGAGGTTTGGAAGCTCATCAAGATGATGATTTTTCAAGGGCTGAAGCCAGACCTTGTTACTTATACTATACTGATTACAGGGCATTGTGAAAAGGGTGATGTTGAAGAAGGGTTGAGGGTGCGGAGGGAGGTCATTGCTCGAGGGATTCAGTTGAAAATTGTTGCATACAGTGTGCTTTTGAATGCTCTTTTTAAAAAAGGGCAAATTGGTGAAGTACATCAGTTGCTTGATGAGATAGAAGCTATTGGTTTGCACATGGATTTGGTAGCGTATTCCATCCTGATCCATGGGTACTGCAAACTAGGAGAAATTGAAAGAGCGCTTCAAGTGTGCCAAATGATGTGCTCTAAACAAGTGATGCCTAATTCATTTACTCATGGGGCAACTCTTTCAAGCCTGTGCAAGAAAGGGATGCTGGTGGAAGCAAGGTGGTATTTGGACAATCTAGTCGGTAGTGGTCTGATGGTGGACATCATTTTGTACAATATTGTGATTGATGGCTATGCAAAAATTGGTGATGTTGATGGTGCACTTGAGTTGTATGAACAGATACTTAAGCTAGGGTTATCTCTAACTATTGTCACATATAATACCCTAATTTTTGTCTTTTGCAAGATTGAAAAGTTAACTGTGGCAGAGCACTTTCTTAGGCAAATTGAGCTTAATGGAATAAATCCAACAGTAGTGACCTACACCACTCTTATGGATGCCTTTGTTGGAGCTGGAAATACTGATTCAATGTTAAGAATGTTCAATGAAATGATTGAGAAAGCAATCATGCCCAATGTTATTACATACAGTGTAGTCATGAAGGGGCTCTGTAAGCAAGGGAGGCTACAAAAGGCTATTGGCATTCTCAAGGATATGCATATAGCAGGTATATATGCTGATCAAATTACATATAATACACTTATGCAAGGATTTTGTGAAGTGCAAAACATAGAAATGGCTTTTCGCATACATGACGAAATGTTACAACACAATCTTATGCCTACTCCTGTAACATATAATCTTCTTATTAATATTCTTTGCTTGAAAGGCAAAGTAGACTGTGCTGAAAAGTTTCTAGATTCTCTTCTGGATAAGGGTGTCAGGTTGAGGAAATTTGCTTATACCCCAATAGTCAAAGCACAATGTGCAAAAGGAATGCCGGGTAAAGCCATTATTTTCTTTGACAGAATTATAAGATCTGGGTTTGAAGTTTCAATCAAAGATTTCAGTGCAGCAATCAATCGATTATGCAAAAGAAATTTTGTAAATGAAGCAACAATATTTCTAAAGATGATGTTGTATGTTGGCATATACCCGGATGAGGAGTTGTGTACTGTTATATGTAGTGCTTTCATCAAGAAAAATGAGCTGCAATCATTATTTGCATTGCAAGCTATGATTGTCAAAAGTGGTATTCTTGCCTGGGATATCCAGTAAGGAGTTTATTTATGAAGCATAGCAAATTCAAGGGAGTTTATATGTTCAAGCTTGATGGCACTGTGTTTATATGCATGAGCTATTGTACCCGGAAAGTCTTTCAACAAAAGTTAGTTATACACGAGCACTGACTGTTAGTTCTTTTGTCTTATATGCTGTGATCTTAAGCTTCATCTATCAATTTTGTTCTGTGTATAACTTACTTATCAATCTTGTAGGGGTTCAAATTATCTATTTCGAAACAATTATCTAGCAAGGAAAGATAATTGAAGCATGAAGTAGTCTAGTGATTCATATGATGACGTCAATATTTGAGGGGAAATTTGTCGCATCAGGAGATATCGGTGAGGTCAAGGTATGAGAAACATCTTATGTAACATATTCCTGTTGATGATGATATGGTTTTGTCAGGTCAAACTTTTTTATGTAGCTGTTGCTCATTTCACCATTTTGTCTATTCTCTGAAATATTAAATGTAGAGAAGAATTCTGAAAAGAAAATTCAAGCATACCTATTTTTGGTGCTGAGATTTTTCCATCTGTTTTTACTTTGCCCTCTTTTTTCTTTATTCCTTAGAAAGATGCTATGTTATGAGTAATTTCGCTTGCTTAAAATTTTCATCTAAGCTTGTATTTTTCCAAAAGCAGAGATCCCACCCACCTGCTCGTCACCCGTACCATGCTTTTCAGTTGAATCTTTCTGTCATGAAATTGATTGCTAGAATCTTTGTTTTTTACTTGTTTACTTCGAATACCAATCACTGCCTCTAAGCTTTATGGTGGTGCATGTACCCTTTATGGGATCATTTCAAAATGGACAAGTTAAATTTTCATGTTATCACATATATTAGGCTTTTGTTACCTACTCGAAATGTGAGTTGGCAAATTGGACAAATTGGTTTGATAAGTTGATGGCATCAATTGGTTGAGAGGTGTATCCTTACCAGCAACTGATGCAAATTTGGTGCCCTTGTCATGTTATCAATTCTGATGATTGATCGTATTGATTTTAAGGAAAGAACCTTGTGCAATTTTTTTTTTTGTTTAATTGACTCCTTGTGGTTGAACGGACTGCTTATCCAAAGGTTTATGTGAAATTTTATAAAACGGTCTTGAGCTTCATGAGCAGCTCAAGGTAGAAGGTTTGTGATGCAAATACTCTCCCATGCTTATATTTAGTTTAACTAGTTATTTGCATTAAAGCCACTTCATTTGCTATATGTTGTTTTTGTAATGGATTTTAGTTGCTATGGATGTTATTATATTGGCTCTTTGCTTCTCATGTGTCATATGATACATTTCGATGCAATTTTAAGAATCCATATCTACTCCTTATGTATTTCGAATCATGATTGTCATGTTGCTGACTATCAGCTGGATACTGATGATTTCAGTGATAGTTGGTGGTTGATCAGGAGCTATATTCAAGCAACTGAGGGGGCAACCACCTGTTTTTCTCTTCGTCGTTCTTACTGACTGGATTAGATACCCCCTCCTCCTCCCGCTCCTGCTGAGGTGCCGCTTCTCCTGCCAGCACCTCCACCACCACCAGATGGTTTCCTGGATTTATGGTGAGTGGTCACTTACTGCTTTCTTCTTTTTCCCTATTTTCCTTCTGAAGAAAAAGAAATGTGGCTTCCTTGTTTACAGTAGAACTGTACACTAATTTGGCTTGCCCCTAATTTTTTTTCCCCCTTATACATACTGCAGCTTACGGTCTCTCTCCTGCTGCAGATGATCCGCAAGCTGCTGCCCACGACTGTTTGAATGCGACCCCTACCATTATGATCTCATTTTCCTGAAGGACCTCTAGTTTAGGGGTACAGCATGTGGAGTTTTTCCAAGTCTTACTGTGACAAAATTTATTAGTATCTGGTAGTTCTGCAACTAAGATAGCAGGCTCTAATCACACTGAGGGTAGACTTCGTAGTTCAGATGAGAAGTTTTCCCACCTATTGCCATTTTCTTTTTTGTGTTTTCTATTTCTTTCTTGACTGCTGTTATCAAGAAGCAGAAACATGTTTAGTAGAGAATGTAAGAAATGTCTGTCGATAAAATTTTAATTTACTACCTCATCTGATAGTCTTGTTCTTACTGAGAAAAATTCAAAGGCACTCTATTCATATTTGTACGCATATAGCACACATGCTTGGAAAACTTGTGAGTAGACCCTGTAATGGTTCTTATGTAGTTATAGATATCGTATCTCTTTTGATTTTAGTTCATAGGGAAAATACACAACGAAGTCCTTTGTACGAGGATTAAATAACAGAGAATTGGAGTACGCCTACCTTCTTAAAGAAATCAAGATAATTGGCAGAATGATCTTTTGACGAAGTTGGTGGCTGTTTGAAGTGAATGGCGTTCCAGAGTGTGTTCTTCGTTTTGTTCAGCTCTAAAGTCAGCGTGCCTACCGTTACAGAGTGCGTAAGGGTCTTCTCATGGTTTTCATCTAGAGGCTCTGCTTGTTGAATCAGCCCCAACCACCAAGCTACCAAAAGCTGAGAATGGTGCAAACTTGTGATGATAAACTAATGTGTCAATATCTATTCTCTACTAACGTCACATCTTCACCGTTCCTCCAGTAGTACTGCTGCTGCTTCTGGTGGGAACTGAAGAATCTAAGGTAAGCATTATATCTGGATCATCCTTGAAATGTGTAATCTGAACTATATGTATCGCTGATATTTTGTATATTTTGGAGCAAAACCTCTCAACAAGCGCATATGTAGGGGAAAAACAGTTTTGCCATTATCATCGCCATTCTTGGACTGATGCTCTTTGGATTGCTCATTGGAAATGTGCAAGTTTGTACATTCCAGTATTTCTCAAAAATCCAAATGATATCTTATTCCATTTTCATGGACTACTCACGGTCTTTTCAACACGGAGACTAACAAGCAACAAATCCCAAAGATAAATTAACTCATAATTAATAGATTCAAAGACAACGAACATAAGAGAGGAAAGCAAGGGAGAAGCTCAACTTGCAAATATTAATCACCTTTCCAAGTGAAGCAAGAAATCCATTAGAACAAGATTTTTAAGGGAGATATTAATCTCCTCTCCTCCTCCTCCTAAAGAAATTCCATAATAGAACTGCAAGAAACAATTCCTCACTGGAATCCTTAGGAACAAGATTTATAAGAAACAAGGACAAGTACAAGAGGAGGAGCTAGACAAGCAAACAATTATTGGATGCTAATATAAGCTTCGCCGTCAAAGAAATTAAGTTGAGACCAGCGATTCCTAGTAAAGTTGTGGCATGATGCAAGTACTAGTCTTTTTCCTCCACTATTTTTTCGGTTATTCAACAGTTGTATCTCCAAGCAACAATGGTCCGATCGAAATGGAGGATTAAGAGCACTGACACGGAGCAATGGATGCGTCACCGGCATCTGTAGATGGCTGGCAACCCAAGGACTGGACGAAGAAGACCAGCTCCTGGGCCTTCCCATGGACCTGTGCAGAGACATCAAGTGCTACCCATGCCTTTGGCAAACCACTCCCCCACAAATTTCAGGTAAAAAAAAAAAAGTGTTTAATCTCCGGACGTTGCGTCAAAATTTTCTCTGTGTTCCTTGCTAGGGGTGTCAAACCAAATGAGCAGTTCAATCTCAACTCGGGCTCGGCTCAAAAAAACCTCGAATCAAGCTCAGTTTGAAGCTTACCAACCAAATTAAGCTCAAACCAGTAGAACTGGTTCAGAATTAATCTCAAGCCGAGCCAAAAATCGATCTACCTCAACCAAACCCAGATTGATAGGACTCAATTTTTTTTTATACATCATATTACATAAAAAGTCTCATTCGGATTAAAGTTCTAATTGGTGTATTTTTTTTCATTATTTGAATCAATTAAATGTTAGTTTAGACTAGAACCAAACTTCAAAGCAAAACTCAAAATCAAGAATCAAGCTTTCATTTAAGCTTGAACTAAAATGGCTTTAATCTCAAGTTAATTTCTACTTCATTTAGGATTGCTAAGCTGATCAACCAAGCTCATATTCACCTTGATTCCAAATTGAACATGAATCGACTCAAGCTTGAAATAAGGATAAACAAATGAACGTTGTCTTGGAATTCAAGCACAAAAGCTTAAAATTAATTTCAAACCAAGCTTGATCAAGCCTGGCACGATTACACCCATGCCCCACACAAGTTGCTCCAGGCATCGCAGTAGAGCTTGACATGGATGTTACAAGAATCAAAAACAGAGTACACAAGCTCCCTGGTTTTCCTTTGCAAGAAAGATTACAAGTTGAAATTCCATGTCTCTCATACCCTGAAGGACAATCGAACAATAGAACAGAATTCTGGCAATACTCAGTCCCTAGAAGTTACTTTTATCAACAGCCATCCACGAAGGCAAAGGCAGATCAGTGTTCTTACAGCATTACTGCAATATTCCACATAAAGCAGCAAAACCTAACGGTTACTTGAAAAATCTCAACTCAGGTAGATCTTCCTAGTCATCAATTTCGCTATCATCCATTCTATTGCAAAATCTCAACTCCTCTGAGATCTTCAAGATCCTAACAAGTTACAGCATCATCTCTTAGGGACCCGTCCACCCACCAAAACAACCAAATCAGCTATTCAGACCTCATTAGCGCAGCAGAGTTGTTCAAACTTCAATTCAGCTTTTCCTAGTAAGAAACGGACTTTAATTCAGCTTTGGCTATTAAGTATTCCCAATAAAACTTTTTAAACAATAGTTTTGCATTCAATAAAATGCATTTCTCTATATCATGATTCCCACAGGTCCACAGAATCAGGTCATGCAAGCAAGTAAATTCATACCTTAACTTTATCATTCCATGGTAGGAAAAACAAAAAGCTATGATACAAGATTCTACGCAAAGAACCCGTTCAAACATGAATTTAAAGGCATAGTTCATAGCTGGTGACAGTTCCCTTAACCTCTTTGCAACTGCAAAACCATGAAAGAACTGTATCATGGCCATCCTTGATCCAGCGTATATCCCTTACCATGAAGACAGCCAAAAGTACACCATGTACAAAATTTGTAAGGAGCTTGAGAATCAAGCAAGCAGTCAAAAGCCTCAATCTAATTCCAGTAACAAAGTCATATGCAAGTCAAAAAGTACAAATCATCCCACAAGAAAGGTGGACAGTAAACCTTTGAGTCGCATTAGTAAAGACAGACCCAGCTCACAGCTGCATTACAAGTATGAGGTGCCTACTCATCAAAAGAGAAAACTTGGACCTCACTTGGGATTCCTCAGAACAATGATGACAGAGTCCCCTCGAAGGAACATCTTACTGATGAATCTATCCTTGTTGATGGGAAGAGCTTTCTTCTTGCCTTTACCAGTCTTGGGTATCTGCAGAAAAATACAATCATAATCATGGTAGATACACTAATAATGTAAAAGAAAAAAAGAAATAAATTATGTGTTGAAACTACCTCAGTCCACATTTCCCTAACATTTTCGAGAACCATGTTACAATGGCGATCAAATGCTCTCACACGGCCAAGTAGCTTCTTGTTGTTCCGGCAATTAATGAGCACCTGATGTGGCAATAGTTTTAGTCCAAATCTATTGATTCTTTTTTCTCTCTTGGAGATTTAGGAGCAAAAGATACGGAAATAGATACAAAACTTTTTGCCTGATGTCTGGAAGACTACAAGTAAAACTAAATTCTTCAAAGATAACCAAAAGGGATCCTCCTTTTGTAGGACTTATGTTAGTGGTTCAACGTTGTGAAGAAGCAGAAATTACTAATAATTGATGTCATTAACTGAATAGCTCAGCAATTAGGCTATAACCCTCTTGTTGAGCATATTGTTAGACATACACTACTGGACAGTATAGGCCTCTCACCTGAGTATTGTTTTTGACACTCATCATCAAAACAGAGAGAGGGCCTGTGTTGAATTCCTCCTCTTCTTTCTTTCCAGCCTATCACAAATAAGTGAACAAGCAAGCATTTGTCAGTCTGGTCAACAAAATTGTAATATAACTTGTAGAAGTATCATCACTACTTAGCTGAAAAAAACATAAAGTGGGTTTACATCCACTAAACCCTTTATATGCTGTTCTTTACAGCACTGTTTCCAGCGAGTTTCAAACCATGATGCTACCCAGTAATGTTTTATAAAGAAGAAAATGTGAACTTAGCATCTCTAATTTTGGATTGTAAGGAGGAGAATACAAAGAATTTAAACCTGACAAATTATATTATCAATTTCAAGCATAAGGATGACAGCAAATAAAGCAATATGGATAAGGGACTTTCACCCCATAGCATCCGTTTGCTCTAATCACATCATGTTTCTTGCTATTGCTTATTGTTATTGCCTCTTCAAGACATGTTTATTCCATGAATAACTGAAAAAATAATTTCAGAATCCGTTTCTGTTACCCATCTCAGTTTTTTAGTATCTGGTGAACTCTCCATATTATGATGCAATTTCAAATATTTGTCCTTAATTTGAACTGTTCCTCAACACCGAGCAAGTAAAAGAAGTCCCCCAGCATCCAGCCAACCCAACAACACTAGTTCAGGCTGGAATTTATGTCATCTGAGGGCAAACACCAACATAATTCAAGTTCTGCAGCCTCAAGCTTAGAGATTCGGGCATATCGACCCCAACAAAACTGGCCCAATTTCAACTGATCAGATATAATACTTCTCTTGATTCAAAATCAACTTGAATTCAACCAAAGTCCATAATTGACAATTGTTTACATATGTACAATTGAGATTCTTTCAAATGTATCCCTCGAAAATCCCTTACTTGCATATTTACCCTTCAAAAAGTTGAAAGTGCATGCCAGACCAGAAGCCTTAGATTTGCACGTGTAACCTTCTTACCTTAGTTAATTTTCATTCAAATCCAGTTAACAGGTTCCCTCTAACACATAGTACCATTGCCCATAAAACATGCAAGGAATACATGCCATTATCATGTGGAGATGCCATGATACAGATGTTACCAACCTCAGCAAACTAGGATGAGAAAAAGCTGGCATGTACAAGCTCCACCTTAGAAACGCTTGACATCCCACTTTAACAAGCCCTTGTTCTATAAGAACTCTTCATCTCAATCATAAACAGAATCCAACTTAATGGAAGCCATTCAATTGACAATCATAGGCTAAACAGGGGGATATACAAAAAGAAGCAGTTGACAGAGCATCTTCAGCTAGATCGTCTTATAAATAGCATCCTACGCAACCCAAACAGGTACGTTAAGAGCAAAGAAGGCATTGAGGGCTGACAAGTGCCCATAAGCCTTTAGTGGAAAAGAATTTAACAAAAAAAAAAAATCAAAGATACATTAAAGGTAGGATGAGTGCATCTCTTTCTTTTTTCGTCAGAAACTAATAAGCATTGAAAGTACTTTAATTTGAGGTTAACAACTTGAACTCCCAAGCATTAGGACAAGGAAGCCTGCGACTATCAAGATCAACAAGTATGAATATGAGATGCAACCTCTGAATTCCTATATGATAAGTACCTTCAAAAGTTGCATATCTCCAACAGTGAAGAAGGTTCATGGAGCACTTCCAAAATGAACAACATTACCGCTAGTGTGGCATCTGTATTGTCGAGTCAATCCTATCTCCACACTAGTTAAATCACAATTCCAATTCTGGAACTCACTACTAAAGAGGGTAGTCCAGCCAATTAACCACGTTACAAATTTTGTGCCAAAGTTCCAAAAACAAAACAAAAAATTTGACTTTTGCTCTGAACCAACTCAATTTTGTGTAAAGTCAAAATTTCAGCAGAAACTGACTAAAACGGAAAATAGTGTGAATGGGTAATCTGTGTTTGTTTTTGGCGTTTCCTCATTTCTTTTAATTCCAAGAAGCATTTTATCAAGATTAAATTCAGATTCTTTTAGTTTCAAGAAGACTTTGAAGCAATTGGAATTTAGCTTATAAAGTAATTTGAGAATTATTTTGATATGGATGCAGCTACTCTGGTGCTCTTATCTCAGCTACATTGAATTGTTTTTACTAGATTGTCAAATATTAACAAAGATGTATTGCATTATTAAATAATATGAAAGGCGACTTAACCAATTATTTTAAAAAAAGAAAATATTTTTTTATTGTTTCAGTATGAAGCAGCCAAGGTTCTAAACGACATGACAATACTACAATGATTTCTAATTTATTTTCTAGAAGTTTAATAATCTTTCTTTACACTTTTCCTAATTTTTTCCTTCTTTCAGATTTTCTTTCAACCAAAAACCACCTGGGCTAGAGCAAAACTGCCAAACTAAAATTCTTTCTGGCTCACAAGGTCAAACCAGAACCAAGCTATTATATCTTGCAAATAATCTATTATCTTAACACTTAGAGTCTGTTTGGCAAAATCCTGTCGGATCTAGGAGAGTGGAGAAAGAGTGTGCAGCAGAAAGGCAGGGAGCAGGAAGGGAGAGCAAGGGGTTTCCAGGCCCAATCCCATGAGATTAAGGAAAGGCCCCTCGAAGTCTTTTTTTATAATCCCACAGGGATTGGCCCTGAAGGCTCCCATGCTCTCCCTTTACTGTTCCAGCTCCCTCACTCTTGCGCACCCCCATGTACTCTAAGCTTGCAAGTTGCAACTTAAACCAGATGAACCCAAGCCCCAACAGAACCAAATGGGTCAAACAGAGCAGCGTACATTTTGAATTTATGAGTACAGGCTCACAATGAAAATTTAATATCAATTTGGTTTACATTAAGGGATGAAACCAGCCTGATGCAATCTAACATGACCAGAATTTACCTATTTTAGAGTGATGATTCTTACTTCAAACTATGAAAGCCTTGATGTAAGCTTCTATACTTTGAAGAATAATAGCCCTATGAGTCTCAAACCAAGGCCGTTAGTTTCACATCTCAACTTGAAGAAGAAGTAATGTCACTTCTATCGATCCCTATCCTCTTGAAGCCTATTTTGTTATGATAGCTCTCAATCACAAGAAATCCACTCAATAAATTTTTGGTAATTGTGCCACTTCATGAATCAAGCAAATGGTTTTGTGTAACTAGGAAGAGAGTAGAAAAGCATGTGTAATTTACTCGTAATGGAGGAGCACAATTCATGGTTACCACTTACAATAATAAAGGTTTCTTATTCTTGCACATATAAAAAACAATTGTAACTTGTTCGATTACCAGTAAAGAGATTACATCCTGATAAGGAATATCTAGTTCTCTTGGATCCCAAATTTACATAGTCATGATGTTCGGTTTCAAAAGCATGCCTAAGAAGTAACATTCAACCACTCCCACATTACCAAAACATACAAATTGGAAGTTGGGTTTATAAAACTTACATTAGTGTCGTCCTCCATTGTCTTACTGCAAAACAGAACAGGAACCTAAGTTAGCACATTAGGAAACAAAAAATGGAAAAGTATCTTGCATGACTATAATAACAATATTAGTATCTTAGATGATCATGAAACTAAAACTTAAGCATAATAAAACTAAAATGGGAGCTTCCAAAAAGAATCAAACAAATGGATATGAAAGAAAATAAGTTCTGGCATCTAAATGAACAAGCAATAAATGCCTATTAGCATTATAATTGAAATTGCTCAAAAATTTATTTCCTCGCAGTTATAAATATAATAACTCAAATCTAAATGCTTTTTTGATTGTTCATGTTTTTAAAGAAGGGTTATGGCCATAAAATCTTACAAGGTTAGTCATACACTATTCTCAATAAGGAATTCTTAAGAAAGGGGAAACTAGGAATATTTATCATTCCGCACCAAGGTCTTGTAAATAATTCCAGCTATACAAACAGGTAGCCTAAAACTCTAACTTTTCATGGAACAATCCTGTGCATCTTAGAGAAGTTTTAAAATTTGAAAACATAGACTTCTAAATATTTTAGGAATGTTTTGAAGTAGAAAAACATGACAGGTTTCTAGTAATTGGTTAAGAAAATTCTAGATAAAAATTAGAATTTGCTATTGGGCCAGTATAAACTTGGTGGCCTTAGAAGTTTTAATTGAGCAACAATAGTGTCAAAAAAAGTCCTACCCTGGTTATTATTTATTTATATCAAGTCCAACAGCCATTAATAATTGGATTTAGAGGTCTTTATATGTAGTGCTTCATGGAATTATAATGCTGTTAATTTGATATCATCTGACGAAATTCATCCAAGGAACATGAAGAAAACAAGGCAAAATTTAATCTAAAAGATTTAAAGAAAGGAAGAAGAAACAACAAACCAACCATTACTAAACAGAACCACAAGACTCAGAAAAGCGCAAATGCATGCAGCCATACACTCAAAAATGTGCATGTAAAATTATTTCAACTGACGTACTCCATCATTTGCTCTTTACCAAAATCCTAAACCTCATAAATCTTGGATTAATACCAAACCTAGTTCATACTATCTAACTAAACATATACCTTTAGAAAGAGAGAGAGAGAGAGAGATACTAAGGCCTAAGTTTCTGCAAGAAACTGCAGATTAAACTGAGTTAAACTTGAGGATGGAAACTTTGGTTGTGCTGTTCCCACAAAAATCTGACAACTGAGCTAATCCAAAAGTCTTAAAATACTACATAGGGTTGTGAATATCAAGTTCCATCATTTCAAAGCTTGCATATCATCAGATTTATATTCAGATTATTAATACTTTTAAAAATTTTAAGCAAATGCAATCTCATCTTAAGGCACTAAGTGTCAAAATTATTCTTAATTGGATACAAAAGGAGAGCCTTAGTGCAACGGTAAGGTTGCTCCATTGTAACCTAGAGGTCACGGGTTCGAAATATGGAGACCTCCGGATAGGGAGGTAGGGTTGCACCATTTGACCCCCTCCAAACCATCAAAAATATACTCATGCACTGATCAAGGGCATTAACACAAAATGAAACCAATTCCAATAAACTGCTTGATAACTTTTTTATCTGTGTAACGTGTGCTAATATTACAGCTACTTTATGTCAAGATTTTTTTTTGGCAATTGTATTCATGTGTTGCTTTCTTCGAATCACAAATTGCAAGACATCATTTTGTCTCATCAAACACACTCACAATTAAATACGACTTTCATGCCATACAAGGTCTCTTATAAAAAGGGAGAAGAGCATATCAAATATCATGCCACAAGCATTATCCAGTGGAGGTTTATTGTAATTTCATGACTAGAAGAAACAACCCTTAGTGCTTTAAAATTTTAGGGCAGTAACTCAACCTAATCATAGAATCAAAGTTTGAATCAACTTCTCAGCCTTCGCAAAAATTCTGACTAATAAATCTGCTTATTAACGAATTCACATTGCCAACATAGAAAATTGTCAAAACCAATACGAGCCTTCATCAACAATAAACCCATAAACTTTAGGGTTTCAAACATGCCAGAATAATTTCAATCTGAAATTCTAGAATGCATTGATGGTTGGTCCCTTAAAACCATTCTTTTTATCTTTTAATTCCATAAAACCAAGCATATTTACCTAGATATACTGTTCTTTGTGTATTTGCAAAATTTAAGCTAGAGATTCTTAGCCATGGCAACCTCATTGATTTAACATATAAAGAGTCGTGATAGATTATCACCAATCGTGAATTTTCATCCAAGAGATCAATGATGATAGTTACCCGACTTCCTAAAACCTACAAATCCCATCATTGTACAGTCACATAATTATTCAGAACTCCTATGATCAACAAACTTTGCTCAAAAATCACATCAAGCAAAGCACATTTATGTAAAAGCAAAAGTGATCTCCAACAAACAATACAAATAAATAGGAAAACATGATGCAACAATTTTTTGATGATAATGAGAATAATGCTATCTCATGCTAGAGAAAATTTTTGACTCCAATTCAATAATTGAATTTTCAGGACATAAACCCTGATGCTCATTGCAACAAATTATTTTGTTCCAATATATAAGAAAGAACAATCACAGAACTAACATTGGCACTGGGAACTAGTTTATTTTAACAAGATAGCCAAATATAAATTACAACTTTCCTAGCAAATTCAAGAATAAAATTTTGAACTTATCATTCACAAATTCAACTACTGATTTTAACTCCTTCAAGTTACCTAATAATTATACAAAAAATTACATACACGTGAAATGTGCATAAGCATAACATAATCACTAAATTAACCGTTGTTGATTATTCCATGATGCCAATCATAACCTTGCTCTCAATTACACTCCTAATCACTCAATCAACCTTGACATGATCCTGTTGTGATGTCTATCATAGTCCAACCTTGTTCTCAATTACACTCCTAATACTATGATGATTTTTCACATTATTCCAATCCTAAATTTGTTTATTCCAGCTAGAAACAATCTTAAATTCCAAAATCTATTACAATCTTTATCCTAATAATTGTTTCAGCTCTGAACATAATCTATTACAGGACTTAATCTATCACAGAACTTAACCTATTAGAAAACTACATTCAATCATTAAAATGTCAATTTGCATTATATCAAAGCCCTATTACTGTGTGCCTTGATGGCAGGTTATTAGTATGGCATAGGGTGTGTTACCATTCATGTCAAGTTGTCAACCCATGTCACCACATATCAACCATATTACTGTAAAGCACTTTGTTAAACAGTAAAAGCTAATAAATTGTAATACATGCCTGCAACTTCCATTTAAATTTTAAATAATGCCCGGCAATCTCAGTGCCCTTTTTTCTACTGAGGACAGCTGGATCATTTCCCACTCTTTTTTTCCCCCTTGCATTTTCCTTTTAGGATTTGAGATCAGTCACAAAAACAAGTCAGCAATATATTTCAACGTCGATTAAGGGATGGAAATCAAGGTAAGCTTTCTATGTGAGCTTCCCACGTTATACTAAAATAGGAATTCCCTACGACATGAACTACTCAACAGTTAAGACATGGTTCCAAATGGCAAAAATTCAAGAAAGCACTCGTATAGGGATTCTTGAAGATCTCAACTATTGTGACCCAAACCCTAGCATCTTCGACCCAGATAAAATTATTCAATTAGAATCACAAGGAATAAGATGTTGATCTCTCTCTGTGTGTCTGTCTTTGTAAACATCTAAAGCCAGGATAACCTTTCTACCATCAAAATTTTCGTTCTTTCATAAGAATCGAGAAGAACTCCTTTTTTGGAAAGAAACAACTGGAATTTTCTTGCCAAAAAGTTCCGGATCTGAACCGCTTTCCGTCCTCACAAACGCCACCAGGTATCAAATTTTCATCAAAATCATTACCGGAACCGAACGATCTCGTGATGCAGCCATAAGACTTGAAACTTGCAAGCATTCTTCCTAATAATCTCTCGATCCACTTAATCAAAACCCCAGCGAAATTAATCCGCAGGGCTAACACATACATCCATGCATCAACATACTCAAAAGGGAAAAGGAAAAGAAAAAGGTCGAAAGAAACTAGACCGTCCTACAGCTCTGTTCTTTGAGCCATATAAAGAGCACCAGAACACAGACCCATCGATCGAAATTGAAAAGAAAAGGCTCAAACCCTAACACGGGGAAAATACGAGAAGCCTCAGGATTTGGAAGGGAGGAGGAGAGGCGCACCTCGGGTTGTTGCTCCTTTCGCCGACCCTTTCTTTTCGTAAACCCTAGACTTGGAGGGTGGCGGACGCTGGAGCGGGAGCTCGTCCTCAGGATGCCGCGGGCTTAAATCAGCTTAAACGCAAGCGACGGACATTACTAACAGAGGGTGACGCCTGACGACGCCGTCTTGCCTATTCGATAACGCGACTTTGCGTGCCGCGGACGCCGTCAAAACAAGAGATGAAGGGGTGCATCATCCTAAAGGGGCACCCAATAAGGATGATTGAGGGGACATTACAAAAGGAGCCAGAGGCCTTCAACCATTCACTTCTAGAGGACATCTGGCAGCTATATAGAAGTGTGACGTCTTTCAAACTGAGCATATATTTTTTGAAATGCGAATAAAACTGATGATTGAGTCGCTTCCATTGCATTTCATCATTCTGCAAAGGTTCTCTAACCCATTTTGTATTTGTCCTTCTGTCTCTGGAGTATTTTGTTCTTTGACTTCGTAGACAGCGCTCACACGAGATTAGTATGAGCTGCCAGTGTAGTCCCAAAAAAAAGAGCAGATCATGTGTGTTGTAACTGCACAGATCCGATAATGTGGTTGAATAGCTTCGAATTAATTTGTTTTTCTTTATGGTGAGTTTGAATTATTTTGTTTGTCAAGAACAATCCTAATATTATTTGTTTGCGTCCAGCGAGAATTAGTAATAATTTGAAAATATTGTTTAATAATTTGTAGAACTTAAGCTCCATGTCTATCGAGCTACTCACTATCACGCCCTCAGTCTTGCGATGAATAATGAAAATTTGTGTTATGCAAGATTCTTTCCTTATACATGTTTGCCTACTTGATGAAATACAAAGACTTGGATGAATTTTTCACTTTTTAGATTTAAATAATCAATAATATCAGTAGAGTTTCAAATACAAAAATTTGGCCATTTAGATAGTTTATTGTTTCTTTTCGAAGTAATATGTAGGCTAATCCTAAGCACAGGAACTATATCATGAAAGAAGTCTGAATTATTAAGCAAAATAAAAAAAAAATCTCTTCACGGTTGACCAACCAAAAGATTTAACCTTTAGTTAAGAAATTCAAATGCTCTCAATTTTGTAGCAGGGGAAAGCAAATGCCTAGATATAGATATAAAAATATAATTTTTTTCATAAATTATGCGTATTATATAGAAAACAACGAAGAAAACAATCAATTCCGGTTGTCTTAAAACTACCATTGACACTAAATTCCAATATTTTGGGATTAGGGATGATAAAGGATTTGCTCACGATAGAAAGAGATGGAGTGGATAATGTGAAGAGATGGTAGAAAAAATAAAATTTTAAAAAAATAAAAATAAAAAAAGATTGAGGTACATTGAGACAATCATAGCAATAAAGCGTATAACAACGATTATTCTATAACTAATTGATCATCAATGTTAAAGCTATATTTCACCGTAGAAGTCGGAGAGAGGATGAGATTGAGAATCCATTTACAACAATAGCCGTTAATAATAGTCATTATCTACCGAAATGTGTTCCTACTTAAATTGAGATTATCATTTTGGATCATGATAATATATACATAGCTACGTGCTACTTATATTAGTCATAACCAATAAAAAACCTAGCAAATTATTACATTTGCAACTAAAGTTTTCTGTGACATCATGATTCCATTACAATGGCGTCAACAGTTATTATTTGCCTGTGCTTGCCTGGATTCGAATTATTTGAAAATAAACTAATAAACGAGTTTAAATTTAAAAAATATCAGGTGAATTACGTATGCAGCAAATCAAGGCAGCTATGCCGGTAGCATAACAACCGTTGTAATAGAGTAATGACCAGATAACGGTCACTGGTTACATTACCGTTAAGCATACGTCAAGTATAACGGACTCCTGTAAAACCATTACAACGGCCGTTATCTAAAAGCTTGGCTCATGTGGGTGAGAATCTTGTTTCTGGAACCTTCATCTTCCCCAGACCAGGAACCACCATAATAGGAACTGCCTTCATTGATCCTCCTAAAATCTCGTGGTCTTTTCTATTTCCTTGGCCCCAAGAAACTCACCGGCATCGACCCCAATTTGGCGAGCGACCTCCGAGAACCTCAGCGACTCCTCTGCCCCTAGGGGATTCCCTCGCTCCCTCTCGGCTCTTGGTCAACAGAGAAGAGCTCCTTCCATCGATTTCCAAGAATCCAGAGACGATGGTCAGTTATTTCACTCGATTACTCCTTTAAATCCTTCTTCGTTTTTTCTGTTATTCGTTTTCTGTGATTTGATTTGATGGATGTGGAATCTTTTCTTTGGGTTTTACCATGGGCTTTGGCAAGGCATTTGGTCCCAAATCTTGATAGGTCATTCTCTGATCCATTAAGCCGGTCCCATATGGATGGCGCGAGTCTTGATGATCAAAGTCGGTGCTTTTATCTTTTCGTGGTTATTGGTGGCGCTTCTTGCTTATTAGCAATTGTTCAAATAGATGAAGTCCAGATCTTGCTCTCATACCCTTTATTGCCTTTTTATTTGACAAATACTTTTGATAAAAGAATGCCTTTTTGAAACCATTGAGTTGATACATAAATGCGGAATCTCGTTTAGGGATGTCGAATTTGGGTAATCAGGTCTTTGGAACCGATGATGAGATGTAGCATTTCCATGGCCGAGAAGTTCTCTGAATGTATAAACATACTATTAGGAAGAATGCGCTGAGTATCTATGCAATGCCCTTGGGTTACTATTAAAATATCAGTGTTTGACATATTAATTTTAACGAACAAGATGTTTGTGCAGCTTTTTGTTGATCTGCAGAAAAATCAATTCATATAAAAATGCCTGATTCAGGCAATAATGTGTTAAAGATTGGCAGTGTGATGATTTACTTGCACTAAGTATTGATGTGATACCCTTAGATTTTAGTAGCTGGCATTATTCACTCAGGGTGGCGCATCTGCTTTGAAATTTCCTTGGAAACTCATCGCTGCACCCCCTTCTCAAGCATTTCCTATTAAAATTTTTTTATATGAGAGTTTGGTTCCCTATATGTGCGCTCCTGCATCAGCAGCTGCTTCTGGTAACTAAACCTCAGACTAGTGTCCTAGTATTAGGAAGCCTCGCTATCATGTCTGCAAGCATTGTAGAAATAGGGGGTAAAATATCTCCATTGATAACATGTAACTTAGGAGGAGATCATGACAAGTAAAGAGAAACATCTGTCTGTTCGCATGATATGGTTTTTCTGGTTTCCTACCTTGTCATCTCTACCTTCAAATGGCCATCTAGCTTGTGTGCAGGCGTCTATCTTGCCTTGTTGCCTTTACGCATTGAGGATTGATGTTGGGTTCAAAGGCAGCTGCAGAAAGTTCTTCAAATTTATTGACAAACTTTCATCCATCAAACTAGTCTTATATAGATTGGATAAGGCTTGTTAAAGTGGAAAATCAACCTTCTTCAACATAAAGATCCAGTACTTTGACTTAGTGTTCACCAATAATTCTGGCAACGGTGTTTGTGTTGTTGCAAACCTGAAACAACATAAAGGAGATAAGGCTAACGTCATTGATCCCCATTGTTGCTCTAATAAATTGTGTTTCCCTATATTTTTGTGATAGTTTTGCAAGAATTATATTTTAAAGTTCTGTATTAGGCTTAGGCTTTTCTTTGTGTATGTCAGCACTCACTAAGGCTACAACTGGACACCAGATAGTTAACATGACTTTATTTCTCCCTTCTCCATGAAATAAAATCAACTGGATTAGGCTGCTTCTTGGGGCATTGTCCACTTAAGTTTAACGTGCTATTTTGAGCTCTAATTTGGCTGGTTAAACTGCTAACCCAGCCCAAGCCATCACCTAACCTGCATCCAAACAGGGCCTAAGCTTATAGTGGTAAATAACAAATCAACTAAAAACTTCACCTATTAAAGTCGCATACATATTAGACTCGTTTTCTCCCTGTAAACTTAATATGGATGATGAATTCATAATTACATAGGCGAAACTTGAAATATATAGTGTTTACGGATTTGTCAACTTTTGGTTCTCTTTTTTGGCCTATTTGAAAGTAGATTATTGTCAACATATTCCATGTGTGGCACGGGGATGTAATGCGACATTTTATAATCTTTCTTCTTTTTATACTTGATTTATAAATATTTACACAGATAAATTTTGACAAGTGAGAGCGTAACAGGATAAAGTTGATTGTTTCAAAGGAGCACAATCTTTGCCTTCAGTAATTCATGTCATATTTTGTATTCTGCTTTAGTAGAATATTGGTCATATCTTTGTTTTATTTTGTGAAACATGTCCTTCGCAGTAGAAAATTCGTGTTCCTGTTTCCTGTAATAGATAACTTGTTTTTTATTAGGTTGAACTATTTTGCATCACATCCTATTGAGAGTAATTCTTTCTTTTGTTTTCTTCTGTTTTTATTGTCTAACTAGGCTGCAAAACTTCTTGCCAACTTAATTATAATGGGTTCTGGAATATTGGGAAGGGCTGTATTGCAAGCGTATCGCAAAGCAATTGAGAGTAAGTTTGTTTTTTCCTCCTCTTCTCCATGCTTTTGGATATTTGTAGTTTATGCTATCATCATTCTTCTTATTTTAGTATAAATAAAGAAAGTAAATACATACCTTTTCAATTTATTGGTTCTAGGTATATATTAAAAAAGAAAGCACTTTTTCAAATACTCTGAGCCAGTTTGTGTGATTGAACACAATAGTAATTGACAAGTATATATACATTTTTTAAGTCTCATTATAACTTTGTAATCATGATTTTTAAGCCTATATCTCATATATCAGAAGTTAGCTTCATATATCCTTATATCACCTTTGTATTCTTCAAACTTTGCAATCTATATCATCTCAAACCATGACATATAAATTCTTGCAGCATTCTTTTAGGTTTTCTTTGGTCTTTCTCATCATCTTTTTGAGCTTGGCTGCAAAGCCAACCCCTCTTTTTTTTTCATGCAGAAATCTTTTGCTTGATTGCATATGTCAAACCAGCAAATGGTTTCTGGTCTCAATTATTTATTTTGGTGTGACTTGTTTGTAATTCTTCTTTTCGGTGGATGGTACTAGAGATCATCATCTCTGGTGAATCTCTTTGTTTTAGCTCTCATTGATTTGGAGATCTAGTCTCTAGGCCTGTCTTGGCCCATTTTCAGTCCTTTACCTCACCGTTACTCATCTTATCTTATCCTTTCTCTTCCTCATAACTATGGCTGCCCTTCATGTTCTTCTTGCTCCTACCTTCCCCTCTTTTTTACTCTTGAAGCCCCACTTTATTTTGTATGGACGGACCATATAGGTTTTTGCTCAGATTTGCATGATCTTAATCATAACCCGCTCTTAAACCCATTTCCTTTGTCCTATTTGTCAGCCACTCAAAAACCCCCTATCTTCTCTTTTTAGCCTTTTCTCGGTCACTTCTATTTTGTTGGCTTTTTTGTTTTATCTTCTTTTGAGCCCTTTTTCTCTTTAGAGAGCTTTGCTTGGAGTTCATCTTTTGGATATTACCTATGAGTCAGCCTATGTGTTATGCATTTGCTATTCTCTTATCCATTTCATCATGCCTATCTATATTTGCAAATTGCTAACAACTATTTGGTACTAACTTCATTACATGTACATTCAAACTGGGTATATTGATTACCTTGGATTGCCTCATTACTCATTAGGTTTGCATCATTTCACAATTGTATACTTTAATGCTGAATAAATCATGAATATGGTCCCAAGTAATAAATGCCCAAGTTTCCTTCGGTAACTTTTAGGTGAATTAATTTTTCATGAGCATGTGATTTGGATCGTAAGCGTTATTTTAGCCTCCAACAAATGATTGTTTTGCATTTTTTTGGGTGTTTTGGGGTGGGGGGGGGGGGGGGGGGGTGGCACGATCTTGAATAAGCACTCATACAAATGATATATGGATCCTTCCCAGTAGCCTTGTTGCCCTTGTAGATTGTAGATTTGACACTTTAAACAGAACCCCCATGCTTTCCCTTCCGTCATGATGATGTCAAGTTACCTATCTTGTGTGTGGCTCCATGTGAAGACACTTTATGCAATGGTGTTAGTTAGTGATGTGGCAACAAGCCAAAATGGTTGATGAACTTTACCCTCTTACCACCTGGGGGTTGGTGCTATAGGGAAGTGATGATGCTTATCCCATACCCAGCACTCTCAACACAGGCTCATGATACATGCGAAATTATGGGTCAGGTGATGCAGCAGGCATGGGTGAAGGGGTGATTTGATTGCCAGAATTACAATTCGAAAAATGGCACACAAATAGAAGCAAAGTAGAAGATTTTTTCCTTCGGCGAAGAAAATTTTCTTAAAGAAATTTTTATTAACTCAAAAGACAGCCTCATACAATACATTAGATGCATATATAGGACATGACCACTAACCTTAACTCAGGCACATAACTTGTATCCATGCACTTCATATTAGCTTGGAATTCGCTCCAAGCAATATAACCATTCTTACTGTATCATGTCAATCCCACAAGCCTCTAACCTTAACTCAGGCATTAAATCCGATACAGAATCATATTTGAAATAGGATTCAATAATAAGAAAATATGCTAGAATTATTTTACTATAAATATAGAAATTTGGCTAAAATTTGATGTCATCTCCAATAGAAAATCCATAGAAAAATCCGGTGAAAACTTCCAAATCAAATCAAATATTTGCATGTTAAAGTCTTCATCTGTAAATCGGCTGGCTTTTGCGAAGCTTGGTATGGGCCAGCTGGTTATAATACTTGCTGATTGCACCATGCACTGCATCATCGGTCCATATGCTGTCGTGTTAGTTAGGTCCAGATGTAGCATGTGCCCACCTCTTGGTTGTAGGACTTGACCACTAGTATCCACTACTCCCTACCCCTATGGCCAATGAGAAGGTGTCCTAGCATATAGCTTGTGACTAGTAGTTGCACATGGACAGCATCCTTCCTATGTTTATGTAAATATAGGAAAAAAAAAAGATCCCGACGAGGGCATAAGGGGCATGATGACTTGACGTCATCCTCACCTTCCTCCGGCTTATCACCGGCATAGCGTCTTTATTATGGTCGTTTCATTCTGTCCCCGGTTAGTTAGCGAGCTCCTAACTAACCTAGCGAACGGAACACGGAATTCCACATGATTGCAAAATGGGATCCAACTGAAAGCAAATGCAAGCACAGCCTACAAGTTCATATTTGATGCATTCTAGGGTAAAACCAAGTAGGTTATCAGGCAAACATATAACAATAATGCATACCAACAAACACTAGACAATATATAGGTTGAGCCCATAAGTCTGAAAAAAAAGTACTTATCAGCAATCTCATGAGTACTTTTGAGTATGTAGTTAACCTCCCAAAACTTTATAACAAATCCAAATTTCTACCAAAGTTTTGTAGGGTAACTAATCCCACATAATGCCATGGGGTTTTTCAATATCATAGCCTAATATTTCACAAAGCATGCATGTAATGGTGCAACGATTTAGAACTATCAACCATGAAGTTAGGCCCTTGTGTAAATGTATCTGAACACAAAAGAACTAACAATTATGCAAGCTCCATCTTTTTTAGAGTAACCAGGCAGATCTCAGATTAGGCTTTATCATATAAGCAAGAAACCATTTTAATTACAACACAAGGAACTACCATGATCCGGGGCAGCTAATAACCTAATGCCTAAGCTAGAGAGCACAAATAATTTAAAATTGTAGATGTTCAATCTGTGCCACAATAACATGAATATCACCCATGGACTTTATTTTAGATGGAATTATCCATTTTAATTGCAAAAGGAGGCACAATCATTTTAGAAGGGAGCAAATAAGCTCAAGCAAAGTAATCAAAACACAAAAACATCTCATGCATCTATAGATTTGGATTAGACATCCATTTTGGAAAAAATTAACCATTCTAATCATCAGAAAGAGCCACAACCATGATATAGTGCAGCAAAAATGCATAAATGTGGCCAGTAACCATGATACTTTGTTTGAGAGGAATGCTCAGCATGGGAGCTTCTACCTTCAGTCAAAGGTTCACAGGGATAAAGAATGTTTAGAAGCTATCTACCAACAGAACAGTCCGGCAAATTCTTGAGATCCAAGTACCTGTCTACTGGTCTGAAAGCAGCTTTTGCTGTTCTAGTTCTATACACTAGTTTTTCCCCATATTATTTCTGAAATTATAGCTTGTATATATACAAATGTTCTCATATCTCAAGATGCTTTAGCGTAACTTGCCAGTTGATGTAAAGTTGCTTAATTGCAAAAGGAGGCACAATCATTTTAGAAGGGAGCAAATAAGCTCAAGCAAAGTAATCAAAACACAAAAACATCTCAATATTTTCCATCTTCCATTATTTTCACATGCATCTATAGATTTGGATTAGACGTCCATTTTGGAAAAAATTAACCATTATAATCATCAGAAAGAGCCACAACCATGATATAGTGCAGCAAAAATGCATAAATGTGGCCGGTAACCAATACATATTCCAAAGAATGTAATTTTTCACTGAAAAAACTTTGTAAATCTAGCTCTGCAAGCGCAAAACCTTCAATAGATGCAAGCATCCATGATAAGATCCATATAGAATAGCTGCAATATTTTCCGAGATCAAATTGTTCGGACTAAAAACCCAGCATAGAATCCATATATCTCCATATATGAGATCAACCACCTCATAATAGGGTGTAGGGTATGCATGCTGGAGAGTAAGGAGGTGGCTTAGCTGGGCTAGTGGATGTCTCAAGGTGTTGCTCCTTGGGAAGGAACTGTCACCGGAGTAGATGACTATGAAGACAGAGTAGAGGATGACCACAAAGGAGGCCTAAGCGAATAGCCCATGCTAGATTTCTAACCAGTAGCAGCTTACCGACCCTATGGTGCTCACCAGAGCATGGATGATGGGAGGAGATGCCATGCAAGAAGAAGAGAGATAGGAGGAGAGGAAGGCGGTGAGGAGAAGGTGAAGATATAAGCCCACCTGAACCTCCCATACCCAATAATGATAGCTGATGGCAAAAGCATAATTATGTGGAATAGGATTCCGTCCAGTTCCGCATCACAAATCTAACCCAATTGGTGGAATAGTTTTATGCCATGAGATGGGAAGATGGCCCCCCTCCCGCTGCATTACTCTATTCTGGGGGTTCTAGAAGAGTGTTTGTTATAATAAGTGGGGGATGGTGAGGGGTATCCTTCACTTATTCAGCATTACTCAATTCCGGGGGGGTCAAGAAGAGTGTTTGGCACGATAAGTGGGGGATGCCAGGGGATATCTCCCACTTATTCTACATCCAAATACTACCTAGAAGATAAGTTTGTTTTCAACATCTTTCATGGAGTCAACATCTTTGGACTTAGCAAAAACCTCTTGTTCACGTATCATTGCCGCATTGTCATGCAAAACTCTAGTTTATATTTGTTTTATTCATTTAACTTGGAAGTTTTTGTTGGCTCCTTAGTTCCTTTCATTATCTTACTTGTTTTGAATAATTTTGTGGTGTGTTGTGCTATAAATGTGTCCATATTGGATTATTTGTTCTTATGTCTTTAAGACTTGGCACTTGCTAATTCCATGCTTTTATGGTGGCTTTTTAGTTTATCAACTTTTGCTACTTTTTGATTCTATGGACGTAGCTCTTGTTTTAAGTTAGAAAACTTTTCCTTACGAAGGAATCATAGCTTTGAAGTAGTATTTAAATTCCAATCCAAGGTATTTGGATGGAACTAGTGCAATCCCATGTTCCAGCTTCGATGATTTGGTGAAACCAATGAACCTTTCTATGCCTTTGGCAAGGCATCAAGTGCTCTCTCTCTCTCCCTCCCTTTATGTATATTTATGCATTGTAACCATGCAAGTATGTATACAAGGTTTTAAATCTCATGGGACTGGGTTGTCGTGGTTTTTCCGTGGAATGGAATGTGTTGCTGTCCCCGTTTCGCCCTGACACTTGGAATGGGGGATATCCCAGGATGTGTTAATATGGATGCTGGGACAACGACGGTCCCTTCCCGATGCTTGGTCTTGGCATCCTAGGATTTGAAACCATATATATATATATTTATATATATATGAAAGCTCCCAATCTACTTCCTAAGGAAAGTAATTCACAGAGTACTCACTGAGTTATTATTTATATGATTAATTATTTTCTGATCTGCATTCTTTCACTTTGTCATATTCTAGCTCTGTGACACTAAAATTATGGATACATCCTCTGGGATGGTCAGAGGGAACAAATTTTACTTTAAACCGAGTTATCTACCTTCTAAATTTAAGCCCAAGAATACATATATGTCCTACATAACTTATATTCCTGTTTCTGTAGATGCCAACAAAACTGGTGTTGCACAAGAAACCATTAATAATATTCGCAGAGCAAGCCGAGCTATGACTGAACAGGAAGCCAGGCAGATCCTAGGAATCCCTGAGCATGCAACATGGGAAGAAGTCATGCAGGTTCTTCCACCCTCTTAAAGATTTTCTTCCCCATTTGTTGTAATTAGCCATGAGTTTTGTATGCTATTTATGCAGTGTATATAATTGTTTTACGGACTCGATAACAGTAGCTTAATGTTATACGTGCAGAAGTATGATACTTTGTTTGAGAGGAATGCTCAGCATGGGAGCTTCTACCTTCAGTCAAAGGTTCACAGGGCTAAAGAATGTTTAGAAGCTATCTACCAACAGAACAGTCCGGCAAATTCTTGAGATCCAAGTACCTGTCTACTAGTCTGAAAGCAGCTTTTGCTGTTCTGGTTCTATACAGTAGTTTTTACCCATATTATTTCTGAAATTGTAGCTTGTATATATACAAATGTTCTCATATCTCAAGATGCTTTAGCGTAACTTGCCAATTGATGTAAAGTTGATAAAAGAAGAGCAAATTCCTATGGAGTAAGATTAATAAATCGATTAAAAATTCAAGGAGTAGAGCTTGTGTTGTTTTCTTCTACCTTCTCCACCCCACAAACTTCCTCTCTGATCATCATTTTGTTATTCCTCCTTCAAAGGTCAGTCTTCCATAACCTAGTAACATGCAGGACCCAAAACTTTAATCCATTACACCCGGAAGACTGTTTCTAACAGGTTCAACTATATCAAAGTACTGCCACCAATCACGCACCATTCGATTCAGCAGGAATATGGTAGCAGGATTGGTGTCACATATGAGTTTGGTAGTGTCAGCTGGACTCTGCTTATTGCTCAGCCAATCACTGACTTCTATGTCTGCAGATAAATTGATAAGGCCAACGGTAGATGATCTATATCTTAATACATACAAAATTAGAGAGTTCCTATTCAGGTTGGTTGCTATACACTGCAAGTGGAGTGTTTTCCCCATCGAATCAGTTAGGGCCGCCAAGCGTTCTTGTTTTCTTTTTCTCTTCTTTTCTTCCCCACCGCCATCTCTCAGAAAGCGGCCGTTGTTAATTCTGTAGCATTTCATGTTCGAAATAGAAGTTATTTGATTTTTGCCTTCTTGGTCCAGGCTGTGCGGTCACCTAATTTTATTGTTATTGGTCTCTAGAACTAGCTGCAAAGAAGTGCTATCTGTGCTTCTTTCTGTAGCTTGAATTACCTAATTCTCATTTATCCTTTGTTCTCTTCTCTTGATTTCTTGAGAATAAAAAATGCCAACAAAATAAGTTGCATTTACTCGAGCAACCACACTTCCATTAAGGGCTCATTGAATTTGCTTTTTATTATTCTTTTGGCCATCATGATCTGATTCAAGAATTACATATCTGTATCTAGTCAAAGTAGGGATTCTTCGGTCACTTCAGGGCCTTGTTTTTCATCATTGCTTTTATATATGACCACAAGATCATCGCGATGAAAAAGTTCCATGGGCTCTACGTGTTCACTTTTTTGGGAAGCATCATCCCAGTTCGTTGAATTAGAAACTTTCCTTGGCATTTTATCCTACCGGATTCCATCGAGCATATTAAAAAATATTTCTTGAGAAACTAAACTTTAGCAAATACGAACAGGATACTTCATATCTTATTTGATCCATATCTCTACTTGATCTAAATATAAATTTGATTTCTGAATGGTGAGAGATTCAAATACAAAATAGATCTGTACTTAAAATATAAAATTGATGTACAACTTCCGACTAGTCGAGTCCGATGCCCGGATCCTACTAGACTTGATAGCATCCTTATGGGTGAATCATTTTTGTTGGACATGTTGGAAAATTCAAAAACATTTCAGTTTTTTTCAAGATCGCGACAAAATCTTGGCTGATACAACAATAAGATTACCAATTACTTAAGACACTCAATTTGAAGTCTATTGATTAAAAATATCATTTTCAAGGAAGCTACAAGGTTATGGGGAAATATTCATCCAATCATCGGCACAATCCTCATCAAATGACCCAAACGAAATTCGCTGTGCAAAATTTTCTGATATAAATAAATTCCTCGTAATAAGGATTTACCAGACGCTAGTGATAACATCTCTTCTGCTCTTAGTTTGTATTCGCGAATTATTAGGGTTGTAAAGAAACATCCGGGAAGCCATGCGGTGCATCTTTTTCGGACCAAATCATACCGAAAAGCTTGTTATCTAATTTCCTCTTGGTATCTATATTTGCTCCTGCACCGCGAACCCAATTCTAGGGTTCCGGCATCAATCGGAAACTGTGAGTACGTGGAGACCTCCAGCTCAATTTGGATCCAATCACCCGAATCTGCCGGATCTGGGGAGATTAGAGCAACAAGGCGTTTCCCAAGGAGTAAGGCCCTGCTTTGTGTTCACAAATTTCATTCGCTTCTCTCAATCCGAAGCTCAACAAGGTTACGTCTCGATCCATTTCACCCAGTTCTGAGGTTAGGGTTCATTCGCTTCTCTCAATCCGAAGCTCAACAAGGTTACGTCTCGATCCATTTCACCCAGTTCTGAGATTAGGGTTTGGAGGCGATGCGCTCTCCACGTAGAAGTTGATGCATTTTTTTATATATTCTGAGAGGAATTCGGGTTTTCAGATTCTCGCATTTAAACTGGAGTTCCCTTGAAAAGATTGAATCTTGTGGCGATTTTTGTCGTTAATTGGGGATATCTGCTGAGACGAGGCATAAAGATTTGATCTTGGGGCTTGAGAGATGTACCAGCGTGGGGACGTAGGTGCCACGCGGGGTGGGATGGCGACGGACAGCGGAGATGTGGTGGTGACGCTCGATCAGGTGCCGAGGTGGAGCGATGCGGACCAGCGAGCCTACGGCGGTGGGGATCCTTCGTCGCCCTTCTCCTACTTTTCGGATCCTCTCACTTCGTCTTCGGGAGCTGAGACCGTGGGTAATGGGGTGGTCTCGAGGTTTCCCGTGGATCATGAAATCAATTCGAAGATATATCTGTGGCGTGGGAACCCGTGGAATCTTGAGGTTGATGCTGTTGTGAATTCCACTAATGAGGTGAGCACTTCTAAGGATTGAAAAAGCATCGGGTCATGTTCCTATGTACTCTGAATTCATCTAGGGTTGGCTCTGACTAAAACCAGTTTTAAAATTCTATATAGTTTATCAATTTCCGCTTATCAATTTTCCAAAATATGGAGGGTATAATGCTTTCAGTTGGATTCAAGACTTAGTTGTTATTTGAATTGCTTGGTAGAGCCTGGAAGAAGCACATAGCAGCCCTGGTTTGCATGCCGCTGCTGGACCTGGTCTTGCAGAAGAATGCGCTACATTGGTCAGTTCGGGATACTGTAGCAAAATTCTAATCAGCTCAACTGATCTTGGCTTCTTTTGAATGGAGAATTGACAGTGATCAGATTTCTGTATTCCTTGCAGGGTGGATGTCGAACTGGAATGGCAAAAGTGACCAATGCATATGATCTCCCTGCTAGGTTGGTGTCTGCAGTCCCGCAACAATAGTACTCATTATGCAAAAGTTGTCAAGCCGTCATAGTCAATAGATAGGATAAAATCATTTTTTATGGAGGTCAGCATGATTTTCTAAATTCAGCTGCTTGTTTATTTAAGTATTAATGCACTTCCATCACTATAATCATCCTTGTTATCCACTTAACATGGTAATAAATTCTAATGGACTTTGTCTCTACAAAGATGCTCATGAAAACATCACTCTCGAGCATAAATGCTAAAAATCAGAAGCTATAGCTGGACCTGGTGCAGATTTGGGTGCGCACAAGCATGGCTCTTAATAAAAATAAAGTAAACGCTTAAGAAGTGGAAGGGAGGGGATTTCTGGAGATACTGTGAAGTGAATATGATATCCAAGTCTGAAATTTCCAGCTGCTAGGTCTGAAAGACTTGATATTGCTTGAGCTCAATATCTTCCGGTTATATTTTTCTTTAGTAACTTTGGTTCCCAAACTGGCCATAATCTTATATCTCCTAATCTACAACGAGGTTGACCTACAAGTCCTATTCAACAAACATATTCCGCCATGATTGCCTCTTTGCAACTAACCACAACGCTACCTCCCATCCGTTCCAAGCTTGGTCATCTCTCCTAGCCAGGTAATTAAATATGATAGGTTTGCGTCCCATGAATTCTACGTTGAATGGTTTGGCGCAAGATGTTGAGCAATATTGCATGTAGTGTTTATTGGACCATCAAAAAGTTATTGTATTGACAGTTTTCTTTTTTTTTCAAAAAATGTCACTCTACACGGAAACTTATCATCAAAAAGTTATTGCATTAATAATTTTATTTTTAAAAAAACATTGCTCTTCATGGAAACCTATTAAAAGAAATCAAAATGGGTCTAAAAAAATGATTTCTTACCCGAAAAGAGAATGCTTTCTACTCCTATCAGGGCTCTCATCTTACTAGTAGTTTCCCTAGGAGTATTTTTTTGAGCATACTTTGGTTCAGCAAATGACTTTTTGATCAAACTGAGGTTGTATTTTAATTCAACACTATGAATTTTTAAGATGGATACATCGTGCATCATAAACAACCAATTTGAGGACTTTGAACACATTTGGAGGTTTATGATGCAGGCCGGAAACACTTGACCCTATGATTATTCGATTCTAGACCCTTCTACAACAATTTTCACGATTTAAGGCCTCAAAGGGTGGGTAAACATTGCCAAACATCCTCAAAACTGAAGAGAGTCATGGATGCATAGAAAACCATGTTGGAATAAGATCGAGGGCCAAGCTTGCACCTTTTATTATCGCAAGTCTCTTGGATGGCCTCCCTAAGGCTCGATGAAGCAAAGACACAAAGGTAATACTTGACTCACAAGTGTCCAATAAGCTTAAGCTTTGGTCAACTTGCAGCCTAGTGCACATTAATCCTAAAGATAGCATTATCACAATCGGCACAAGTTGAATTTCGGGCTCAAACTATTTTGAAGATGTTTGGCATCGAGTTAGCTTTTCAACGCATCTTGAATCATCTTCATCAGAGATTGGATGAGGAAGTTATGGGCACTTTATTGATAACCTGTCATATTCGTGTTGCTGACGAAGTTCAACTTAATTACTATGCCACTTTGTAGCCTTGTTGAATTAAGAATGATTTTTCTAATTTTTTGTCAACTTTTCTTGTTTTTCTCTTCTAGAAACACTTGTTAATCGGTTTACAAGACCTAAAAATGGGATTTCTATGGGTCTTGGAGACCTATCTTGCAAATACTCTTATGTACTCAATTTTAATCATTGAAGAATTAATAAAGCTTCTTCTTTATTGGCTGCACTATGGTGTTCTCTTTCTGCATGATGGACTTTGCAAGACCCTGGTGGACTCGGGGGAATAGTGATGGCTAGTTGGTAGAGTTCTTAGTCATAGAGTATGTCAAAGGTGTAAGTTGGTGGAATCCTTGGCGATGATGAGACCCTTCTGGTAGTGAGGCAAGAAGCTACTAGTCATCCCTTTTCTAGTTTTTTTTTGTCCTTGGCATCTAGATCCTTTAACCTTTAGATTTTAAGAGTAATTATTGCATTTAAAATTTTAGGCCTAGATTTATTTCTATACCATAGCTTGTTTGGGTCTTCCGCTTGGTAACTTTGAAGCTTGCATTATGCCCTCTACATCGATTTACCATAAAAATATGTCCTCAAACATTATAAACTAAAACTTAAGATTTCTTCACAAGTCCAATGAGATATAGGACCCACCTTATACCACTGCTCTAGTTCTAGCCTAACCCAACTTCTAGTTGAAATAGTTTCGGTTATATCCACAAATTGCCCCATTCCCATTCTATTCCTTTCTCTCGCTAACAAGGCATTGCATGGAACAGTGTGTAAGGCATCTCATGTGGCCAATTCAAGTAAAAATGATGCCCCTAAAATATCTTAAATAACACATGATTCCCAATTTGTGTGATTTCTTCAGGTTATTTTTATTGATATATTATCAAATACTTAGTGCCAAGGATCGCAATCTCAGTACCAGATCCATATTGGTATCATGCTGGTATAGTGTCAATATGCTCGGTATGGGGTCGGTTCGGCATACCAAGACTCAGTATACCCTCCGTACCGAGTCTCGGTTTGGTACCGGTATAGTATGGCATGTCCGATATGGGATGGTATGCATCGATGTGGCGAACCTTGCTTAATATTGTTGGTCCTATGTATTTTTAGTTATTCTGGATATTATCCATTGTAATCTTGCTTTCTGGGTGCACACTAACTAGGTTAGCATTTGTTCAACTTTATCTTTCAGAAAGGTTATTCATACCGTTGGTCCTAAGTATGCTGTCAAGTATCATACTGCTGCCGAGAATGCACTTAGCCATTGCTATCGTTCTTGCTTGGAGCTTCTGATTGAGAGTGGTTTTCGAAGGTGCCGTGTGATGAATGCTTTAAATGTTTAAATGCTTTAAACTCTGGATATTTTAGAGGCTTAGCCTGTACCTTTTTCTAATAGATGAAACTAACTATAGGCCATGACACCCTTATGCAGCATTGCCACAGGCTGTATATATACAGAGGGGAAGAACTATCCTCGCGAGCCAGCTGCACATGTTGCAATAAGTGAGTAATGCAAGATGCTTTAACATTGGGGTTTCAGCTTTTTATCATGAACATGCTGCCTTTTTGTACTTATTTAACCTAATCTCTATTCGTGGATATCCACAGACCTGCTCATGCTCAATGTGGTGCGGCATTCTGCATATGCTTTTATTACATCTTCTTCTTTGCCATTTTATTTTTATTGATGTTAGTTGTCTTCTGAGAATGGGTTAGGGACTGTCAGGCGGTTTCTGGAGAAGCAGAAGGATAAAATAACTGCAGTTGTTTTTTGTACTACCACATCATCTGATACAGAAATATATAAAAGGTACCTGCTTCTCCATGCCTAGTATATGAAAAAGAAATATGGCATCTAGAGAAGGTTCCAAGAGAAGTTTCTACACTGTGATCTGCCTCGTATGCCATAACTAGTCTTTTTCTCTGGAAGTCTCTAATATCATGTGACAATATACTTGGTTTGTTTCATTAGTTTCCATTCTGATATCCGTTCATTATGCAGATTACTTCCACTTTACTTCCCTAGGGATGAGCATGAAGAAGAGATTGCAGTGTCTAAGCTTCCAGCAGATGTAGGGGATGAGAATGGTGAGACAGTAATAGATGAACGAAAGATCAGAATAAAACCATTGCCTGCAGTGTCAGTGTCTGTTCCGAAACCTTTAGCATCCCCAGTTGCTTCTCCTGTTGCTGATGTTGGACTGACAGCGAGACGGTGAGTACCAAGTCTGATTCATTTTTGGTAGCTTACAAGATGGTTAGTTCCAAAAATCTTTCATTTAGTTTTTTTCTGGTAGCTATTTTGGTGTGCTAACCTTAAGTCAGTTTCCAACTCTCTGATCTAAAAGACAGGCCTCAGCATGATCCCCAGGACCATGACAATAGTGCAAGGAACTCAATCCATTCTTAGTTGTTCTTTTCAATTCGAAAACTTGAGAGATGTATTCCAGCCGCTTCCTATTATATAGCATTATCTCAGTGAACTATTTTCATATGCTCAAGATTGCTCTGCATTGATATTAATCTTATTTATAAAGCATAACTTTCATTTAGGAAGCAAACCAGAAAACATTAGAAAACTATGGATATGACGAGAAAGTGCAGAGGATCCTCAAGGAGCTCTGCTTTTAGGAATCCGTCAAAATATACAATACGAAAACAAATTACTGATTACTTGGGCATCGTCTCACCATTGCAATAAATCATTTTTTTGCAATAGTTTTCCCTTCCTCAATGCCTGAAAGTCAAATTCAAACCACCCATTCCATTATTTGTACATAATGAGCTTTAGAAAGTGATACACGTTTGCAAAGTCCTGTACTATTTCTCAGCAACTTATGGATACCAAAATTATCTTCTGTGCTTGAGTCTGATCACAAATAAGTATCACCATTGCCTGTTGCTTACCTACTTGTAGGATTGGTGGATTGAGAGATCCTGACCCATATGCTGAATGAATATCGGAAAAGTGTCAAAAGATGACTTGTCAGGTTGTGAGGTTGTGCGAGAGGGGCAAGGGGTTTGATTTGGCTAAAGGCGATAGAAATGAAACCTAAATTTTTGCTACTTTTCAACTTTGTGAGGAGATAAATTACTTGAAAGTGGATTTCTGTTCGGGAGGACAAGAGGAGCATAGAAGGAAGCGCTGTTGGTTGATGGTTTTGCCGAGTTATAATTAGATTCTGGGTAGTTGGAAGGGTTATAAAGTTATAATTGTGATGAGATATTTGATGATCCTGAATCGAAGGTGGATTAAATGAATTACATGGTTAAAACATGTCTTCAAGCCAAGTGTTTGTAAAAAAGGATAATCGTCGTATAAGACAGGAAATTTTTTGTGCAAATGGAAATGGATCTTGTGAATTGAAGTCTCCGATATTGGGAATAAGGAGGCGGTTCCTAAGGTTCTTCTCCTTTAGTAATAAAGTGATAATAGAAATATGTGACAGGAAAAAGGAGTTCATTGTCTTATCTAATGCGATACTGCAAGACTTATTAGGAGTGTCCAGTTACGCAATAGGTGATGCATCACTTGCCCCTATCATAATTTAATGGAACTTGACAATATCAACCAAGACTGTGATTTAAATTTTCATCTTATGTATTTCAATTTTTGATTTCATAGCTCAGAAAACAGTAGTAATCAAGGTTAGCAGTCTTGCTACTAGAGTATATACCATTTGGAGACCGATATGATATCAGTATGATACATAAAAAAAAAAAATCCTTTTTTTTTTGTTTTCAAGGTTTTTAAGGTTCCTTTATTTTGTTTTAAGAGGAAAATAAGGTTTTCTGTGTTCGTTTATGATGTCTGGATGTAATATACTTTAATTTTTTATATTACATGCTTAAAGAATAGTGTGATTATATAATACATGTTAAATTAAGTATAACATTGAAAATGTTAAATACTTATATTAAGAATTTGGAAATACAATGTACATGCATATGTTCAATTCCAAGTAGATACACATCTGTGTTACATTTTGCGAGCCCTGAGACTCGACTCCAACCTTGTTATTGTACTCACCCTTCAACTCTCTCCCTCTCTTTATCCTCTTTTATGTTGCCTACAAGTGGAACATAGAGAAAAAAGGGTTTGGTGACCTTTTCTTTCCCAATTATTGAGGGGGAGCGGTTACTCGGGCAGTCAGGCTTGAATGAGGCCCTTATTGGCTGAACTGTTTGGAACCGCTTGGTTCTGAGCGGTTCGGCCCGATTAGGACCTCTTCAGGCCTATCATACCGAGACCATCAACCATCCTAGTTCATGGTTGATACGATACAATGCCGACAAAACTAGGCAGTTCGGCCATGGCTAAATCAAAGCTAGTAGTAACACTTGATTCACAAGGGATGATGCTCAATTTTTGATTTCTTCATCTATTTAATGCCAAACCTAACTGAAAATAGCTAATGGAGGCCAATGCAAGGGTTGGTTGTGCACAGTTTAATTTCTTTACAAGGGTTAATGGACATATATTGGTTTGACAAGGGTTTATGTGAAAGATGATAGTTTACAAAGGTGCAGTGAAAAAGTCTTACATATACGTACAGTTGCGTTATGAACTTATGATGTTTCAAGCCTATGCATTTAAGCAGATCGTTCGTGCCAAGAATGTAGTATGAAAAGTCACCATGCATTGTGCTGACATGGCTCAATTTTTGATTTCTTCATCTATTTAATGCCAAGCCTAACTGAAAATAGCTAATGGAGGCCAATGCAAGGGTTGGATGTGCACAGTTTAATTTCTTTACAAGGGTTAATGGACATATATTGGTTTGACAAGGGTTTATGTGAAAGATGATAGTTTACAAAGGTGCAGTGAAAAAGTCTTACATATACGTACAGTTGAGTTATGAACTTATGATGTTTCAAGCCTATGCATTTAAGCAGATCATTCATGCCAAGAATGTAGTATGAAAAGTTGCCATGCATTGTGCTGACATGGCTCAATTCATTATGGAAGCTTAGGCATCATATCCAATTTATTAAAATGTAATATTATCATAGCTTGAAAGTGCACAAGTTGAAAGACTACTGTAATTCAATGTTCTGACAAAATAGGGGGCAAATTATATTCTGTTTTTGATAAAAACTGACCCTTGAGTTTCTAACTAAAACATTATTGTACATTACCTATTGTACATATAAAATATCAATACATAATAGAATCCTGGAAATCAAATGAAGCCTTTAAATTATGACCATTCTATATATTGGTCTTGTTCAGTATGTTTTTGTACCAAACAATGCGCATATGGTGGAGCTAATTTGAAACTCTAGCAACTGTATCTGATTTTGCAAGTGAGAGTTGCATGAGATGGAGAATATTCTTGTCTTATATGCAAACTCATTTGTTAGTTGGTCAGCAATATGTGTTCAAACCTTTTCTCTTGAAGAATCTCACAGTAATTCCTCAAGTGTCCTTGTCTTTATATATAGAAAAAATATGACCTACATATCATGTTTTTTGTTATACAAATGTTACTAGTATCCAGGAAAAAACTGAAAGCAAGAAAGCTAATATGTAAAATAATTTCTATTAATGTTGGAACCAGTATGGAGGGTCTGAAAGACATTTATTATCTTGTTAGTTGGAGGCTTTCCCGGTGATATATTATTTGCAATAATTGAAAAGTTCTGTAATTTATTGTATGGATTAAGTTCTCAGTGTAGGAACAAGAAGCCACTTGGTGGGATAGAAACCATGAAGGTGGTTTCACTATTCTGTTAGTATAGCAAGGTAGGTATCTTTGCTTACTTGTCTGCTACTAAATTCCTAGTGTGATGTGTCAGTTTTATTTTTAGGGGTGGTTCACTCCTTGTTAGCTGGATGATTGGGCTATAAGGTTTCTCCCTGGTTAATTTTTGCTTCTGTAGACTAATGACCTTGAAGTGATGGAAAGTCTATATATGCCTTTGAAGATAGATATAAGCTGCTTGACTCTTGCTGCAGTTGATTATAACATAACTAGACTACAGGTATAAGTAAGTTGCTTTCGAGTTTTTTATCTGCATTTTGCTCTTGTATGTGTGCCAATGAGGTTGGTTAGGTCTGCTTCAGCACTCTCTGGCATATTTTCTTTTTAGTGTAATTTGTTGGAGAAGCAAGGAGACTAGTTTTAAGATAATGACCTTTTCAGTAAATTTGCTTTTTCTGCAATTAACAAAGGAAATACACTGAATTCTTCTTATTTTTTGGGGTTTTTTTTTGGGGGGGGGGGGGGGGTGGTGGTGGTGATGGGGCTGACTAGATTTGGATTCCTTACTGAATATATTACTGATGCTTAAAAGAACATTAATCAATCTATGTCAGCAGGAATTCTTTCAAGCTAGATTCATATCTGGATCCTGCATTTATGTCATTGATTAAGGACCCTGATCAGCGAAGCAGGGACCAGTGGGAAAAGGTGGCCCAAGCACAAAGTGGATTTAACTGTGCTAAGCTGCTGGGGTTTGGTGATCTAGGTGGCCCTCCATTATCTGCAGCTGAGGAGTACTCACTTCATTCCAGATATCTTTCTAAAGCAAATTCTCTTAATCTTTCAGAGATTGGTGAAATGAAAATTGTGTAAGTTTCTCTTTTCTATACTGGTTGTAAATGCGTATGCTAAAATTTATGTGTTTGCACAGTGAAACCTTCCATCCATAAGCTTGTATTCTGACTTAAGTTGGTTTCAGCCATTATCACATCTTTAGTAGTCTTTGCTTATTAATTTCAGCTATCGTGGTGGAGTAGACAGTGAGGGACGTCCTGTAATGGTTGTAGTAGGAGCTCACTTTCTTTTACGGTGTCTTGATTTGGAACGGTTTGTTCTCTATGTAGTGAAGGTATCAAATCATATGCTGAATCACATTATTTGCTTCTCTAGATCTGTTTTCTCTTATGTTTTGCACTTTAGATTGTTAATTTGCAATATACTTTTCCACAAAATACTCAGCAACATGATTTATGAAACTTCTCAAAGTGCTGATAATCCATAAATTTCATGCTTAAAATCAAAATAATTTATTCAAAGCTTTCTGCAACAAGTTGGTCCTTTTCATCTTCCTCATTCAGATGGCCTTGAAAATCATTCCTTCTTCAGTCGATACACATTGGGTGCTTGACTAATGCCATATGAATTACCCATTGATTCCATTACCATGTAAATCACAAAATTTCACCGTAGCAAAGGCTTAAGTAATCAGAGTGAGACTAGCACTTTATTATTGTTGGACACATAGCCATCTGCATAGGCTTTACTGGACCCAGCCCATTTGCCCCGAAAAAAGTAGGCTCCACCATTCACCTAAGTTGACCTGGCCACCTCCTTATGTGTATATGTCTGTTAGAAAAAGTAATAGTAGATAACCAAAATTTTAAATGGTAAAATCCTTCAAGAAAAGAACAAACCTTACCATGTCTCTGTCTATTGAAGCCATAGCTTCTCACATTAAAATGTTAAACTGTTTGGCAAACAAAGAATAAGAGTTACACAGATTATGACAATACCTAGTTTATTTTTTTTCCTCGACTGCTTATTTCTTGTACCCAGTACAACGAGTAGAATCTCATTTCACTGCTTCACAAAAGTGTGAGAGGTGGGGAGGGTAGAAGCACAGTTGGTTAGTCATTCATTGGGTTTTGTGGAATATCTCGCTGTAGTTTATTGTTGGCATACCATGGTGGTAAGTTTTTGTGGAAAGAGGGAAGGATGCCTGGACTGGCAATATATTGTGAGAAAGATTAGAGGTGTTGTGAATTAGATTTTAATATATTGTGGGTCTGCATACATGTAAAGGGATATTATACACGGGCTATGGTTAAGTAGGCCAGCTTAACCTAAATTTTTCTTGTAATTACTAGAACTTGACCTTTTATACTTCTGCATCAAGTTGCTTGGCCTAAAACCAGCACAATATAGAAGATGCATGACCAATGCCAGATTGTTTTTGTTAAGCTCTAGGTTTTGGAACCAATCACTAGCCATTCATTTATTAGGTTCGTGTTGGTTGGGTCCAATTTCAGCTTGACATGTAAAAAACTTAATTATCGGGTCTTGTCCAAGTTTAGTTTTTCAGACCCAACTTCCTGGGTTGATATATAAGGCCTGGGTTTGGGGAAGAAAAGGCTTACCAAATCCAGATATTGTGTTTGGTTATTTCAAAGTAGGTCAGTGTTTAACATAGTCAGGTCTACCAGACACTCTGGTATCCCACATAAATGCAAAGGTTATATGATTCATCTTCATGATTCATATTGAAAACTCAGTCATCTTATGTGATAAGTGCTAGCAATGTTTTGAAAGGTGATTGCGGTTTTCAAGGGGCCAAGGGACTGCATAACGTGCTTAGGCAAAATGTAGACGATGAAATTTTTGAATAAATAAAAACATTGATATGTATGAATTTAAACAAATCAAAATAAAATAAATAAAGATATTAAAAGAAGAAGATACAAATTAAAACACTTGCATTTACTCGAGTACTTATCCAAGTATGGCATGCATGTTAACTAGTAAAATGCAATTTTCACGACAAACCAGACAACTATATTAAGTGTTCATCAAAAAAAAGTTCAATAATTTAGGTGGGTTAATGCAACAAGAACCTATGCAAAGTTAATCCAACATCATTTTGAAAGTTTAACTAAATAAAGTATCTGGGCATTGGAGAATATGGTTAATAATCTGCCCACATCCCCACCAATACCATGACCATCCTGTGCAGTACCTGACTTTTGAAATTTCAGTCCAAACCTAACTTGCCTACGCTTAGCGAGCTTCTTAGGTGTCCGCTGGGCAGCAAGCCTGCACATATGGACCACCTAGATGGTTGAACCCTAGCCCACTGTAACCACCTAGACAGCCTATGCAACTGCTTTTCCGAACAACACATTGTAGGATATTATATTGCACAAGTAAATTTAGAATGTTAATGCATTTCTTTGAAATTTAGTTGTAACATGCATTGGCGGCATTTATTGTTTTTTGATGTGGGGACCCCTTTAGGGAGTTTGGTAGACCCTTGAAGAAATCTTACATAATGTAATTGCTCCAGCGGTTGTGAAAAGATGACATTTTGATGAGTTTGGTAGAACCCTTGGAGCAATCTTCCGTAATATAATTATCCTGACATTTGCAAAAATTGTACATTAGACAAATTTTTAGGGTGTCTGGTAATATAATTGTCTCGAGATTTGGTAAAATTGTGTAGTAGGCAAACTATTTTGAATAATTTCACTTGATTTACATCATGTTCGAGAAAAGTGAAGGGCTTACTGTGAGGGGTGAAAGTTTGATGTTAAATGGCTTTAAAGGCTGTTATCATTGGCTGTTTAATTTCAGCCCAGGAGAAATCTGATATGGTGTTTTACTTTGAAAGGGAATTGGATGGTTTGGTAGGAGATTTGATATAGATGGTGTTAAAGAATGAAGAAGGAAACAGGAGAAAAAGAAGAAAGAAAGAAGGCTTCAGCATATGATGTCTGGCAAGACACCCTTTCAGCTGATAAGCCAGGGCAACTACTATTGCTGAGAAAATGCAAAAAGCGCCCTTATGATCAAACTTACCCAGTTAAGTAAAATTTTTAAGGTTCAGCATGTTGGCACTTAAATTTTGGAAAAACAATCGAACATCATGGTCTAACTAATAAATCTTCAATATTATGGTTTCCTTGATTCTCCCTTTCGCTTCTTGCACCTTTTTGTAGTTTGAGCATATGTCAGATGAACTAGTCCTTCTCATGGGGAAAGATATGCAGGCTTTTTTGGGGGCTATCGAAGATTTATGTGTTTGAGCTGAACTTTGGAGTTTACAATGGGGTGAGAAATGCGTAAGGAGGTTCAGCTTGCCATCTAACACCATTACAGTGTAGAAATTCCATATAATAGTCAAAACCCTATGGAACAATGAGACTGAATGAAGAATATACTTTGAGGGGGTTCTCATTATGTCATAGTGTAATTCCAAATATGGGTTTTAGGTGGATGATAAAATTGGAGGAACAGAATTACTGATGGCTTGCTATCTGTTAATTTGTACCATTAATCCTTTGGGGAGGGATGATATTCATAGCAAACACAAATGTTGGTCAAGCAACATATGAGTCGACCATCTTGGGCCAATGAAATAAGATAATTACTTCTAATCAGGAAGTGCTCAAGCAGAGCAAGCCAAATACTGGTTCTAAGGCATGAGTCCTTCAGCTGTAGCAGCCCAGTAGGAACTGTACAAAATAAGCCAAATGGTCTATTTCAATTTGAAAAAGTGTGAATAGGTAACAGGAAATTGAAGACAAACCTTCAGCCCCACTAAATGACTTCTCTGTTTCGTTTATAATATTTGGAATTGCATTACAAACATTTTAACCTTCAATGGAACCTGTGAACATTTAGCTGAACTAAGGCTTTATTAAGAATGTCAAGATAGGCACTAATGAAATTAAAAAATGCATTAACTACTATGAGAAAAAAAGGATAAGTTGTGCACAATAACTTTCATGAACTGAGAAGATAACTGAATAAACTAAACAGTGGACTTCAAACCGATAAGGTGGTAGTTTGGCTGCAAGTTCCTGTGCTTAGCAGGCTGATTGCAAGGTAGCTGGTCTTGTGCTTAAATGGTCAAAGGTTGGACTAAAGGTGGAACATTAACATTTTGAATTATTAAATACAGCTGAAATATTCTCCTCTTTGTCAAAAAGACATCATTCTGAAATTCTTATTCTGGATATAACAAAAACAGCACATTAATTCTTCCAATTTATTAGATCATGATGGATGATTCACCTTGAGTTGATATTACCAAAAAAAAAAGTTTAGAACAATTAGTAGAAAATGGGTAAATTATCTCTATAATATTGTGTGTGGGGATTGATATCAGAAATTGTTTTTCAAAAACTTTACAATATTCAAATCTAAATGGATCTTGGAACAAAAATCAAAACCTTAGTAACTAGATTAACCATAGAATGTGCGATTGTATACCTTTCCATTCACACCCGAAGTTAGCAATCATCTCCACATGGTTGCACAAGGCAATGATTGATCACTTAAACCATTAATCTCAAAGTTGCGAACTTTCTTATCAGCCATACTAGCTGTGGCCCCAAGTTAAATTAGTTCATGTTTTACTGCTTTATCATGAACCGATGTTTAGAAGAGTTCTCAAGCACTAACTCTTGATGGTTACAGTTGTGATTCATCAGCATGCTTACATTTTTCAGGGCATTCTGGCTAGTTATGGCAAGGGGTTTTTATGGCAACTTTGTCACTAACAATAGCAATAAAATATTGTTCTAAGTACATTCGTTGGATATCGTCATTGCAAGAGGAGTCTAGTATTTGTTATGATTCCTTAGCACCCATACATTTTTCAGGGAGTCCTGGCTAATTAAAGTTGGGTGGGTTTTATGGCAACCACTAACAATGGGAATAACATATTGTTCTAATGTTTGTACATCTGGTGGATATCATCATTGCAAGAGGAATCTAGTATTTCTTTATCTTATGATGCTATCAAGATTATGCTGGAGTTCTTTGCTTGATTTGCATCGCCTGGTAATATCCATATGGGTTTAACTAACATTATATTCCATCTACAGGAGTTTGAGCCCCTGATCCAGAAGCCTTACACAATTGTTTATTTTCATTCTGCGGCAAACTTACAATTGTAAGTATGTTATGATTGATTGGAATCTCAAAAGAAGCAATCTTAAAATATCTTTTACGCTCAAAGGTCTGCATAGTTAAGTGCTCTGGCTCCTTTTTGTATCTTAAATTTGACCCCTCGACCAGTCTCCCTGAGGCTGGAGATCTTGGATTGTATCTACCGATTGTGGTCGCCAAGAGACAGACTTAACTGGTTTTCTGTTGCCCACAATTTGATGCAGAGTTTTGTCTTGATCAACTTATATTTTAGGTTGGATTTATGAATTTGCTTTGTAGGTTTTTAACTTCGTTTGGGAGGTAGTATTGTTTCTATTTCTTTGTTGAGTCTCGTTTGTGCTAATTATGTAAAATAAACAGGCAACCAGATCTAGGGTGGATGAAGCGTTTGCAGCAGATACTTGGTCGAAAACACCAGCGTAATCTACATGTTTGTACCAAGTTTGAGCTCAGTTTTTTTTTACCCCTCGGATTCATTAAGACCCATGGCCATGTTCAAAGTGATCATTCTCTCGGCATTTGCAGGCAATTTATGTTCTCCATCCAACCCTGGGTCTGAGGGCTGCACTCTTTTCTTTGCAGCTATTTGTTGATGGAGAAGTTCTCTCTCTCTCTCTCTCTCACACACACACACACACACATTGTATTGGTTGTTCAGCTGAATGCTTATATTTTTTAATCATTGTACATAGGTGTGGAAAAAGGTTGTATATGTTGATCAACTTTTGCAGCTGTTCAGATATGTGCCTCGTGAGCAGTTGACTATTCCTGACTTCGTGTTTCAGTGAGTGCACCATAACCTTTATGCTCTAATGAATTGATGCATGGAGAATTTGGTTATTGAATCGGTTTTCTTTTCTCTCTCTTTTTTTGTTGCAGACATGATCTTGAGGTGAATGGAGGAAAGGGTCTAATTGTTGATCCAAGAACAAAGTATATTTACCAAAGGCCCTCTGGATGACCTCCTGGTTTTCTTCAGTGTCTCGTTTGATCATTGTCCATGTAAAGGCAATTTCCCCGTCTCTTGAATCATCAAGTTTCGCAAGTTGGAATTCTTTGATTGTATTTTCCACAATGGGAAAGAATAGGAAATAAACGCTGTGCCCGGTTTACGTTAAAGACGGTGGCTTTCTTGCTGTTTGCAGCATGCTCTTTCTCTTGCTCGCAGGCAGGAATCTGTAGAAAGGGGAAAAAAGATTTGACAGGGGAAAAAAAATAGATGTATAGTTAGAATTTTCGATTTGTCGAGAAGCAGCAAATGTAAAACTTGACCTTTTCCTTTAATACAGTAGGGCAGATTTACATTGTCGTTTCCTTGTATCTTTGATGATTGTGAACTCGGTTAAAGGATTATTCTAAAAGAAAGAATGGAAATGTTTTTAGAAAGGAGGAAGGGGAGGGAGGATGTCTTGCATTTGGAACTTGGAATTCATTCTCTTGTTGGGTTGTAATTCTCTTGCAGGTCACCACAAAAATTCGGCTATTGGATCGACTCTAATTGAATAGAGCTAAATGCTAACAAGATGATCTTCAATTCCTTGTATTTGAATGGACAACGGATGGTTAGGATGACGTTGGGCCGGTATAGCCTATAATCCAAATATTTTCTATCGTCCATGCCTGAAAAAGAGAGGTCGTCAAAAAATGTTCTCAAAATTGCCCTCTATTTAAAAAGGGAACAATTATAGACAAGGATCGTCAGCATATACGGTCCTACTTTGCAAACCAGAGTCCTTTTTTTTTTTTTTGTCACAATCCAGAATTTTATCTAAAAAATTAGCTAAATGATATTATTTAGGTACTTTAGCCGTATATATTTATTCAAGATTTATCCAGTATATAGCTGGTATAGGACTAAACACGTTCACACAGATCTCTATATACTTTTTTTGTTTAAGCCCAGCATTCTTGCCAACTAGAAATTTAAATTTATTTAAATCTAATCACAGGCACCACAGTTAGCCCATGGTTGGCCTCAATAAACTTGTGTTGCGATATCCTCTAATCTATATAGGCTATGGCGCGGATTTACTTCGATACAATTTGTTATAACTCAAGATTTCATCTAAAATAGCTAGTCAGAAGGTATTATTTGAGTTTTTTGCATTGTGTAAATACGTAAGTTGTATTCAATGCATAGCTGGTATGAAAATATCGGTCCTACGTCGCATCTGCATCATGCAACCTTGGTTTTAGAAAATCAGTGCGAACATCAAATGCATTAGTTAGGCACCACAGACTATTTTCACCTTTATCCACGGGGCGAACCGTAAGTTAAATTGCAACCACAACGCCCACGAAATACACATGCCCATCCTAGCTGGTCGGAGGGACCTCTTATAACGTCACAATGGCGGATTAGTATGAGCATTCCTTCTGGAGTGAGTTCTAAGGTTTTCACCAAACGCCCTTATCCTCTCTGTTGGCCCATTGCCTTTGCTTGTACTCCCAGAAAGTTCAGGGTATATCAACCACTCCACCTTCTAGGCTTGCATGGGAAGGGCCACCATTTCTTAAACCTGTCACCCTTTTTAGCAGAATCACCACGCCTAGATTGTTTCTTACTCTCCACCAGAACTAATTTCCCTGCTCTATGCCCCTCTGTTTCTTTACCTTGATTTCTAGGAAAAGCTTGCATGAAAAATGTACTTGATGATATAAAGGTCCATTGAATTTGTTCTTTCACATTAAAAACAAGTCATCTATTAATTGGTCGAGATCGCCTAACCTAGTTGATCAAATCAAGCATCCTATACCAACAAGCATATGCATTTTTGATGGTGCATGTTTCAGAATTAGACTATATCCATAAGATTTATGAAGCATCCAAAAATATCGAGATTCGACCATTGTCGTTTATTCTTAGAAAAGACATCTAGAATATACAAAAGCAAAACAAGATGCGTTGTTTAAGTGAAGACCGAAAAATAGGAAGCTCTTTAATGAATGACGGCTTTTTATTTTTGATGAATTAGATGATTTAAATTTATACATCAAAAAACTGAATAGAAAAATCTGCCCAAGGATTCCAAAACATAGATTCCATGTATCCAAACAGCTGCATAGTTAGCTCTGTATAAATATGTAAAATCTCAATTGATAGCACCTATCTATGAAGATTAATATCTAATTTTGTGTTAGAAGTGTGTTTCATGTGAAAAGCGAGTGCAGGAAATAATTTCCCGTCTCACATTATCTTGTCAATCATATGGATAGAAGATTTGCATACATCAGAATCAAGTAGATGGAGGCAAATAAACCGGAGATAGGCTTTGCACGGTGACGCGCCAACAAGGTAGGTGGTGGCTGAGAGATACGGACGGCCCAAAACGGCCCCTTAATTAATCTTCCGAGAGACGACAAATCCCACCCATTATCGAGCGTCAAGTGTGTCGGTCTGTAGGCCCACTTCAGTGGCAAATGCCACGTTTGCTTGCCGTCGCCGTCAGCTCTTCCCTGCCGACGCCCACCTGCCCTGGGGCGGGAACGGGTGACGGCGTCAAGAACCCGACCGTTCGGGAATCGAAAACATAGAGGTCGCCTTCTCGCTTCCACCATTATATTAGGGAGCAGAGCTACCTTGCCTTTTCTCTCTCTCTCTCTCTCTCTCTCCATCCACACACTTCTTTTCCAATCCCTGCTGATCTCAGCCGATACCGTCCTTCCGTCTCGCCGGAAGCTGTTCGAGCTTTAACGCCGGACGAGAGAGGGGGGGAGAAGAGAGTGCAGTCGTCCAAGGGGAATCTCGCAATATTAAGGTAATTTTGATTGAATTATTCGCTTTTTTATCCGAATCTCGATGTGTTTATCCGAATTTGTTTTCCCATTTTTTTTATTGAAGATGAATAATTCCGCGAAACGTTAAATTGCCGTTATTGATGATATATCCATTAACGAATTCATTCGAGGAAGCTTGCTTCTCATTTATTTGCTCTTCCTTTCGTTTTTTTTTTGTTCCTCGCGGTGGAGAGCTCGAGGGGTTGATGCTACGGCGGCGTCTTTGGTATTCTCAGATCATCAAATCGTGATGGATACGGTTGTCTGGGTGCTGCTGAACTCGCAGCCGATTTGAATTGCCTTTAGGTTTAAACCGCGATCCAACCTGCTCAAGATTGGGTTCGAGTTTTTAAACTTAGAATGGGATTTTTTCCTCAGCAGAAAGCAGGAATGGGATCTAAGGACTAACTTTTGCAGGTCAAATTAAGTCTATTTGGAGTCGGTGGAGTGGAGACTAATTCTGGAGATCCATATCTGACCTGATTGGAGGTCAAAGTCCAGGTATGGAACCCGTGGGTTTTCACCCCAAGCACACATCAGCCTTGAATCCAAGCAAATCTTTGTGAGCGATATATTAGCCCATCTTGACTCTAAGCAAACAAGTTGGGTGGAGTATGGGTCAAGCTGGACTTGGATCGACCCAGCTGCCCATGTTACACTCCTTGACTGGATGGTGGTGACTCACCATGCATGGAGGCTGCCTCCAGCTACATGCCTGTCTACATTTAACATCATGTATCTCTTAGCACCATTTGTGGTCTAGCCCATCCACAATTTTAGGGAGATGCATTCTTTAATTTAATTAGTGCATCAATCCGTAGTGCTTGTGCAATGTTAGTTAATTCGCACTTTCTTTGCATTTAGAAAGAGATTAAAATCATTCGAAACTCACGATTCATCATATTCGACTGCCTCAGCCTTGGAGGTAAGCAAGCGGTCCAACTACATTTAGCAGCATTCGCAATACATTGTGAAACTCATTCTTCAAAATGACATGAGTAAGTTTATCAAAAATCATAAGACAACCATCAACTAATAATTAATCTGCGATACTATGTGAATAAGTCATTCTCTAAAACTGGTGAATTATCAAAACGATTCATGAATAATATGATTATTCAGGAATATCTTTAAGTATTGTTCTACGGATGAAACTTCTTTTAATAACTTAAGAAATTCGTAGTAAGTTGGAAATCTTTCTTTTCTTAATAATTTTGATTGTATCTCTTTTCATGTGGACTTTACTTTGTTTTTCCTTTTGGCATGTAAGTTATTCAAAATTGGTTGCACATATATTTGTAATTTATATGCTTCTATAATTTGAATCCAACCTTAGTAGGGATCCAGCATTAAACAGAAAGTTTAAGTCTATTTTTTTTTAATTACTGCAGGCACTGTGGATTAGCATACACCTGAGGAGATGTTGGAGGGGTCAGGCTTTCAGCTGGTTGTGATTGGGTCACTGGCTCTCTCGGTTGCATCCTCGGTCTCCATTGTCATCTGCAACAAAGCTCTCATTAGCTCCCTGGGCTTCCCTTTCGGTTTCTCTCTCTCTCTCTCTCTCTCTCTCTCTCTCTCTCTCTCTCTCTCTCTCTCTCTCTCTCTTCTAGTACCATTTTCCAATTTGATGTTTAAGAAGAGAAGAGCTAACCATGCGATGTCCAAATTCCAAAATTTTAACAAACAGAGCGTGACGCCAAGTCGATTATTAGCTGGAGTTCATAATGTCGTGTCTGAAACTTGGCCGTAATCTGACATTTATCAGGCCTGGTCAGATTGGAATTTGTTATGTGATTGAATTTAATATAAGGTTTCAGTGATGCCAATGTCCCCCAAATAAATATCCCCTCCAAAACTGTAAATTACCATTCTTTGTGAAGGAAATAACAGCTGATAGGGTGGAACCCTGTTATCAGCTGTTATTTACCAAGAACAGGGGGCATTTGTGAGGGATAGGAGCATCTCTGATAATATTATGTTAGCATAGAAAATGATGTGGGACCTTCAGAGGGCGTTGAAGAGACGCAGTCTCATGACAATCAAGTTGGATATGGAGCGTGCTTACGATAGGATCAGGTGGAGCTTCCTCAAAAGCGCACTGGAGAGTTTTGGCTTTTATAGTACCTAGATTCAGTGGATTATGGGTTGTGTTCAGGGGCCAAGATTCTCTATCTTGATCAATGGCACACCATCGCCCTTCTTCTAGTCTACTATGGGATTGAGGCAGGGATGCTCTCTCTCCCCTTTTCTGTTCATCATGTGTTCGGATGTGTTGTCGCGCACCCTGCAGACTACGTGTGCCTCCCGGGCTATGGAAGCATATGTTCCTCCTTCGAGGGCCCGATCCATTTTGCATCTACTGTTCGCGGATGATTGTCTTCTAGTAGCCAGGGCGCGAGTGAGGGACACACGGGTTCTCAGAGGGGTTCTGAGGGAGTACTGTGCGTGTTCCGGGCAAAGAGTGGACCTTCAGAAGTCTACCATCATGTTCAGTCCGAGCACGGAGCACAATGTTAGACGAGAGCTCAGAGGTATCCTCGGGATGTCAGAGCAGGAGGAAGTTTGGAGCTATCTGGGGGTGCCTATTACTGGTGGGAGGCTGCGGGTTGTAGAGTGCTCGGGCCTGGTTTAGAGGGTGCAAAATAGGCTGAAGGGCTGGCGAGCAGCGTCGCTATCTATGATGGGGCGACTAATGTTGGTCAGGACGGTGCTGAGCTCCATGCTGGTTTACCTTATGGCCAACACGGGGGTCCTACAGACAGTGTTAACTAGGATAGAACAGCTTCTTCGGAGCTTCCTCTGGGGATCGTATGGAGGGGGCTGTGGGGTGCACCTGGTGGCTTGGGAGAGCGTTTATCGGCCACTCCAAGAGGGCAGCCTCGGGGTGCAGTCCCTCCGGGCGAGGCGAGAGGCGATCATCGCCCGTCAAGCGGTGCGATTCCTTTTTGAGCCACAGGGGCTCTGGAATTAGATTATGGCTGCTAGATATGGTCGAGGGGGCCTGCTGAGGCGATTCGGAGCAGACGGAACCCCTCCTTCATGTGGCGTGAGATTGGCAGGTACCTGCCAACCGCATGGGCCAACACTAGATGGTTAATCGGGGATGGCAGGAGTATCAAGGTGCTGGAGGACTCGTGGGTAGGGGCCCTACCCCTGAGGCGGTGGCCGACTATGGTCAAGGTGGAGGTGGATGAGAGAGCACGGATGTGCGACCTCCTTATCTCGGGAGGGGGTGATTGGGATGGTGATAGACTGAGGCTGCTGTTTGGGGAGCCACTTGTGGAGCGGGTGCGGCTTCTTCCGGTGCCGGGTTGCGGGGGACCGGACGTCCGGGTATGGCGATCTACGTGTAAAACTAGGGTTAGGGTAGGGGATATTGCCAGGATTCTTTAGCAGGACCAGGATGTAGGCCTGGATTGCGGATGGGTGTGGCGTTCAGGCCTACACCCGAGGCAAGCGCTATTCATGTGGAAGGTGGTTCGTGACCGTCTTCCGACGTCAGTGGTACTTAGCAGACGTGGGGTGAGGATCCCCCCTCAGTGTTTGTCTTGCGGGGATGACGAGATGGTAGACCATGTGCTGTTTCAATGCATGTGGGCGAGGAGGACTTGGCAGCTCTCTGATCTCCCTCAGGGGACCTGGGGGCAGAGGGATTCTTTCGTTCAGGCCATTCAAAGATGGGTAGATAACCCTCGGCAATTTTTTTTGGTTACTGCCGCTACTTGCATAGCCTACTAGATCTGGTTGGCCAGAAATGCTCGGATCTTTGAGGGACGCAGGACGTCTCCAAGGTTTGTGGTGGAGTGAGCTTGGGTACAGGCAATTGAGCTCAGTCGTGTTGTCATCTCTGGAGAGCCTTTAATTGCTCGGAACATTTGGGACTCCCATTCAGCTTAGCTAGCGCCACGTGTGGTGTTCTTCACTTGGGAGCCCCCACCCCCGAGTTTTCTCAAGGTCAATTTTGATGGCTCAGTTTTAGATAGTGGGGATAGAGGGGGAGTGGGTTTTGTCATCAGGGATTCTAGAGTGAGGGTCTTGGCGGCTGGGGGCTATCCGTTATCTGATACCTCGGTCCCTGGTGTGGAGTTGAGGGCTGAATGGGCCGGCCTCCGATATGCGCGATGTGTTTTGCAGGCGAGCTCCATCCTGATGGAGGGAGACTCGGCCACAATAATTCGATGGATCCAGGGGGGCCCGACCAGGATGGAGACGGACCACCCCCTGATCCGAGACATTTGGAAGATGGGCAGTGATGGGATGACCTTCCAGGCCAAACATGTGTATAGAGAGGCAAACAAGGCCGTAGACTGGGTTGCTGCTTATGTGGCCAACCACACGGGGGGCACGCTGTGGACAACTGAGGGTGAGTTGCCTAGGGCACTCCGGGACATTTTATTTTCCGATTTTATTGGGTGTGTTCGTACCCGGGTGATATGAGCAGCCCGCTTAAGCAAAAAAAAAAAAAAAAAAAAAAGGAAATAACAGCCGCTTGTTGCAAGTGGGTTGCTGGGCCCATCCAATTTAAACCCAACAAAACTAAAATCCAGTCTGTCACGATTGGGTCTCACATTACATTAGGGCTCAACTCCCAAAGAGATTTTGATATGAGTCTTGTACATTTGAACTAGTCTAATTAAACTGGAATGGACGTAATTTGATAAAAGAAAGGCTCTGTTAAAAAAAATCCGGACCTAGACTTAAAAACTTGGATCAATTTGAAACGAAAGCCATTTTGGTTACGGTCTGGGTGAAAGTTTGATCTAGGATTCACTCACATTGTGGTACTTTTCATTTATTAGTCCATAACAATGTTTATTTATATAATGACCCATGACCTTACCTAAAAAATATGTGCAAAAGTATTATTTGAATTTCTTGACAAGTGTCAAATAAGTACCAAACATCTTCTTAATATATAAACAATATGAAACTAAACATGCACTCGCACAGATCTTCATAATTTTAAATTAAAATAGTTATCATTTCGACCATCATTATTGGTCATTATGATAGAATCTTTAATATAGATAACAAAAATATGGTTGTCTTATATACTGCTCATTACACACCTAATGAATTTTTTTTCCTCTTGGCATGAATATTACTTTAAATTTATTTCAAAATATGCATAGACATATAAATATGTATATATATACACACATTGCATACATATAAATGAACCGTTGTGATTATAGTTGGATATGATTTAATAACTAGAGATTAATTTTGCTTTCCTGATTTGGGTATGGGTTGGTCTGGACAGCAACCACCTTGACAAGCTGGCATCTAATGGTTACATTCTGCACGCTCCATGCTGCGCAATGCCTGCACTTCTTCGAGCCTAACTCCGTTGATGGAAAGACGGTGGTCGTCTTTGGCTTGCTTAACGGCACCTCCATTGGCTTCCTCAACCTCAGCCTAGGCTTCAACTCCATTGGATTCTACCAGGCGAGTATTGCTGCTACTACTTAGACCTTGGCACCTCATCTGCTCCTCATCATCATCTTGTTCTTTTAGTTATAATCAAACGATGATAATTTTATCATCCTAAACGTTTCAATTTCCATTCAGTATATTTTTTTTCTCTCAAAAAAAATCTGTTCAATAGAAAAATAATTGACATTGCATTTTGATACTTGCGCAGATGACTAAACTCGCCATTATACCCTTCACGGTGCTGCTGGAGACCATCTTCCTAAAGAAAAAATTCAGGTCATACAAACCACCGGTGACGATTTTTCCTCCACTTTTCATCGAGTCCTCGCGATTTCTTTCTTTCTTATCCGTCACTAAAAAAAAAACAAGGAACAGGTTGCATGCGATGTATCACTTGATTCGGAGGGCATCGGATTTAAAACTGACGCGACTGGCCCTTTTTTCTACGATGGGCTGGAGATGGATTTATTTGAAGTCTTAAAATAGATTGCTAAATGGATGGTACTCAACCCTAACAAAAAATCTCAACATCATTGTAACCATACACTTTTCATATAAAAATTTATCATTGCAACCATACACTTTTCATATAAAAATTCTTTCTTTCAAATAATATATATATAATTGGTGGTGAAAAATTAATTGTTTTTTTGTTTCAAAAATTCTGTCAAGCTTCTGTGAAATTTGGAGCTTGTGGCTATTCTAGATTCTGGTGCTTTTTTCTGAGAATTTTTGTGAATGCTCCATTGCTTCTTCTTACGAGCATTAACATTTTCTGTGTTGATTATCAGACACTTGGTTTGGAACCATTTAGCTTCTTTTTCTCGCATCTGTTCCTCTCCTCTCTTGATAATGTAACTCATCTCTATTCCTCACCTCTGTTGTAAATATGATTAATCTTCAATAAAAGCCAGGTGTCTCTTTTGCCTCCCCTTTACATAAAAAAAAGATATATATATATATATATAGGGTCAGGATCAGCTTATACCTAGTATGATTCTTATAAAATTATATTTTTTTTGAATTGGTCGATCGTAGTTCTATATCAATGATTCGACCTGTTAGATGTGATATATTATTTCTAAATTGATTACACATTAAAAATCATGTAATTTAAAGACTTCTGACTTATGCATCAATTGGTCAAAATGTATCCAAATTTTGACCTGTGGTAGATTGGCTAGAGGTCTCTAAATCCCATGATCTTTAGTTTGTAGTCATAGTAAATTGCATCCAGCGACTCGGACTATCCATGTGGGATTCTCTTTATCTAATTCATACAAAGTAACCCCTTAAGAATTATACTAGATGTAAGTTGTATCTAGCCCATTATCCTGGCTGTGCCAAACTAAATCCAATAGGTCTAATTTCTAAATGCGTGGCTGCACCTGAATTAAATGGACATACAACCAAAGTGGACCAATCAAATTTAGATCCAAACTGGACTTAGAGATCTACATGTAGGTTTTGGTTCAGGATGAACCTAAAACATAATTAAACCAGGTTTGGACCTGGTAGAGCTGAACTCTTTGTAAATAAGCCGATTGATTTGATGCTCATCAAAACCGAATACTTTTAGTTGGAAAACTAAAACTGCTCTCACTTGCAGCCGGAGTATCAAGCTCTCTCTTCTGGTGTTGCTCATTGGAGTTGGCATTGCATCTATCACTGATCTAAAGCTCAATCTTCTCGGCTCCATTCTTTCCCTCCTTGCCATTGCTACGACATGTGTTGGCCAAATTGTATCCTGCACTGAGTGCCTTTATGGCTGCTAGTAACTAAGAATGCTGATCAGCTGAAGTTGCGCACAGGTAGAATTACTTCTACTCTGCTAGTTTTTGATTAAGGCTACGGTTTTCTTAATTCTTAGTAAATACTCCAAGCTACACTCTGTTTATGTGATTCCACCTACAGTCAATTTTGGCGATGAGCCAGGCTGAAGCATTTTTTTTCTTTTTTCATTAGCAAGATAAATAAATTAGCCCTTGGAAATTTGGTGTGGTATCTCATTACCATTACATATTATAATGATGCTAGCATGCTTTCCTTGACCCTTAATTGGAACAAAGATGACAAGCACGATACAGAAGAGATTGAAGGTCTCCTCCACACAGCTCCTCTACCAGTCCTCACCCTACCAGGCAGCTATCTTGTTTCTCACTGGCCCTTTCGTGGACCAATTGCTCACCAAGCGCAGTGTTTTTGCCTACAGCTACTCTCTTGTGGTTTTGGTATGTTATTACTGCATCCAACCTTGCATTTTCCTTATTACACATTCATTTAGGCAAGCATCTCGTGGCTCATATTGCATATGAGAATGCTTTTGTGATGGTGATTATATGTACGTGTATGTGGTTACATGGGTCTAGTATATATACTGTTAGGGAGAAATAAGGAAGTTCGAGTCCAACTAGGAGATGATCTTGATATACAAATTGGAACCCAATCCAACTTAAAAGTTTATGTCCCATGTATCAGTTTACCTACCTCCCACTAATTATTTCATGTGGACCTAGACCTCAAACATGATCCAAAAGAGTCACCCCATTCATATGTGGGCCAATTTCAACTCTATTTGAGTCCAATTTCAAACCAGTGCCTTGCTCCATCGAGTCTACTTGCCATATCAACTCAACACATTGCGGACACCGCGACTCAATTCTTCAAGCTCCGTACCCAATTACTCCTCTGAGTGTACCATATACTACCACTAATCCAAGAGACCACTCTCCAAGAGCTGCACTTCATCATCGTGTCACCTTTCAAGCTCAAGAATCACCCTTTGTAAGAGTCGCACCTCACCACACATCTTGAAGATCAGGCTCTTTCAAGAATTATGCCTGAGCTCATGTTCAAACCTAGCTCCTTGCTCTATTGAGTCTACTTGCTGCATCAGTTGGCACAGACGGCCACAATGGCTCGATTCTATGAGCCGACATATTATTGTTCTTTATAAGAGCCTTCTGATGCTTTTGCAGCTCCGATGTCACGTGCTGGGGAATTTGAGTCAAACAAAAGAAGGCCTTAATATACAAGTCGGAACCTAATTCAACTTAAAAGCTTAAACATTAGGTTTTGGATCTAAACGTATATACCAGAACATCTACCTTGCAGTAATTATTCCCGTGGGACTAAACCTTATACGTGATTCTCAAGATATGCAAGTCAAATGGGTCGTGCACGCACATTTACATATTCTTTCATTGATTTGTCTATGCTATTTCTCTACAAAATTAGTTGCAACTTTTCTATGTTAACTTGGGTATATGCCCCTCTTCTGAAAAGTGCTTAATATGTCATAAATCCACATAGCAAGGCCACCCATGAGTTCATACTAACACATCAGGCATAAGCGATGTTTACATCATTGCTTATACATATTTTTGAACGATTATTTTTTAAATAAAATGGTGGTGAACAACTACTCATTTAAATGAACTATGTAGCCCTTTTTCTTGATAGAACTTACTTCAGTGCCTCCACTAATACTGTATTTTGGTACATGAAGACATCATAATAAGAAAATATGCAGCACTTCATAATAAGAAATGAGTTACCTCTCTTCTATGGTGGACATTTTGCTTAAATTTGCTTTTTTTCCCCATGTCCTAAGGCAAATCCATTCATCTTTTGAAGTGATAAATTATAAATCCTATACCTCTATGAGGAGTCACTGAATTTTTTAAGTGTCCGCCGAATGAACCATGGTCTTTTTTCTCTCTTTTTTTTTCTTCCTTTCCTGCTTGGCAAATGCCAATGTAACATCGCCATACAATGCTGGGAAATGGGTAAATTACTGTATCATCTAATAAGTGAATTGCTGTAATAGTATTTAGTTTTAAGAAAATAATTATCGATGTTTAGGCCAATATTCAATGTCATTACCATTCTATGCAAACAGCTAATTATGTGATATCTTATTAGTATCACCATGTAGGCGTTTTTTAAATAGCCTCTACAGCTTAAAATCTTTGGTGAACCTTCTGCAGGGATTCATCATCCTATCTTGCTTGATTGCGGTGTCTGTAAACTTCAGCACATTCTTGGTGATCGGGACGACGTCGCCAGTGACATACCAGGTGCTCGGCCACCTGAAGACATGTCTCGTCCTTTCTTTTGGCTACATTCTACTGCATGACCCCTTCACTGTAAGGAACATTATAGGCATCCTAATTGCCATCTTTGGCATGGCTCTGTACTCTTACTCCTGCGTACGCGAGGCCAAGAAGAAATCAGCCAATGATGTCTTGCCCGTCTTGCAGGTTTGATTCATCTCATATATCTCAACTTGATTATGAGTAATTATATATTTAGCATGCGTCGATATGTAACTCCCTAATTCAATTTTTCATAGTTGCAGCTTAGAGAATTTCTATTTGTCCTAGGGGTGCAAAAGAGCCAAGCGGAGCTGAGTAGTTGGTTACTCAGGCTCGGCTCACTATATAGTAGGCCTGATCGAGCTTGACTCGAATTCGGGCTAAGCTTGAAAGAAGCTGTTCGAGCACAATTAGCAAGTATCCGATGTTCAAGCTCTAGAATCTGGTTGAGCTCAGCTCATTTCCTTGATGATGCAAGCTCGAATGAGCTACCATAAAGCTGATGCTGAGCTGTTCACAAACAGCTCGGACTTTGTTTGCAGCCTTAATTTTGATATCTTCTTAACATGAGAAGATGAGTGATACAACATTAGTTTACAATGTGTAAATTGTAGAAGTCTGTCCTCATGTTTCATTGAAGGAAGCTTATATTAACTTCGCGTTTCTTGAAACTTCACAAGTTTTTTCAAGATGTTCTCTGAACATTTTCTTTGTGCCACAAAAAGCCTAATTCATACACTTTCTACTTGGATTTCTTTAGTAAAATTTTTTTATCAGTCAATATATTGACAGATCAATCAAATAGCCAAAATACCTTTGTTTTTGTAGTAAAAGGCGGTAATTATTTCATAACCAAGAATTGAATGAGCTTTAGAATTAATGACACACGCACACTCACATTCTTTTATGCCTTTGTACACTTTGTGACTCAGATTTGTTTCCTTTCGGCGTTTCTTGTAGATGGCAGACAAGGAGAATGCACCTCTTTTGGCCACCAAAAGTTTGGGGCATCATCAGGATAACGATGGCAATGAGACTAAAAAAGCTGACGGGGTTCCTGCAGCTGCCAGGACCTCTCTTTCATAATTCTTCTAAAAAGAAGAAAAAGGGAACTCTATTGCATGGTCGAGTTTTTCTTTTAGCAGCAATCGGAATCGGAATTGGAATCGGAGTTCTTCAAGGGCTTGTTTGGTTCGCGGAAAGCATTTTCTCTTCTATGAATATGATTATTGGGAAGCATCTTCCTAGGAAGAGGATACCTGAAAAAGTACTTTTGGCATGTTTGGTTGACAATAGAAAAGTGATAGATTTTCAGAGTCCTTATGTTTGATTGACCATCTACTTTTCTGGAAAAGTTATGTATAGTTCCTATTATACCCTTAATAAAAATTAGGTCTTTAATGCCTCTTTAATGTTGAATGGTTTTTTTGGAAAAAAATAAAAATAGAGTGATTTCTGGCTCATGACTTTCTCATAAAATGTGGGAATCATATTTTCATGGAAATACAACTTTTCCAAATAGTGGAACAAGAAGTTCTTACCAGACCAATGTCACATCCAAGGTTAAGAGAAATAATGTTTATTGAATAATTTCGCCATCATTTAGAAAAGTAAAAATCATTTAATGATTCCTATTTATATTTGTAAAATTAATTAGAAAACTTCTCAAAAGGATCAAGCCGGTCAGGTCACAGCATTTGAACAATCTCAGTCGACCAAGCTCACAAATCCAGAGGCTGAGTACTTCAACTGAAAAGTTCATCCAGCAAATAATGCATGGCATCGAAACCAGGTGAGTGGAATATGCCATATAATTCCTTGTGTTTAGAGCTTTTACCTTCATTTTGTTCAAGATCACCACATCTGAAGATTTTTTTTTTCCTCCATTTATGGGAGATTAATGTATGTGAAGATTATGTCCGCTGATTTGAATACCAGTCGTCTGGAGACGTGGTAAGCATCATAGTCATGTATCAATGCACACCCTGGCCCAATAGGCGCTTGTCACAATGCATGTAGGCATCAGTATTAGGTCACCATGTCCCAATATCATGAACAATCCCTTGATTGTTTGAAGGAGATTGGATGCAGATGGACTGCCTAAAATTCACATGTATTTTGGAGATATTTCCTTGCTAATTATTTCCCGACGAACATCAAAATGATGTTTACAGTTCATAAGCTTCTTTGCCTACACTCTTCCAGGATATAATTTAGGATGAACAAACTAGACTACACAAACACGAGATGTAGAAAAAACCTTGATCAGATGGATACTTTCAGTTGTAAAGCCCTTTTGAGCATCTTCAAATTTCTAAACTCTAACTGTAGCTCCTTTCAAATTTAAATATGAATTGTTAGGTTTTTATCATTAAAAAAATAAAGTATACCAGATAACCCGAAGTTGCATCCAAACTAAGCCCAAACCAAACAAGAAGCTAGTCACCAAATTGGAACTTAAATCCAGTCTGGATCTGACAGAACTGGACCAGAACCAACCTGGACCTTTTCTTTTTATTTATGTTTACGCCTTGATGGGTTGAGGGCTCGTGAACCAAATCTGACCCGATTTGCGAAACTGACGTGTCAGGTTCGATGGGTTGGGTTAAAACTTATCACCCAGAACATAGGCTAGAAATTCTTGAAAAAAAAGGTGGCACAAAACTAGAATACAAGCAGAAAATATGATAACAACTTTTGAGGGGAAGAGCTCTCAAGCCCTTGCATACCATTCCTTGACGAGTTATAGAGGACCATTATGACATCACTTGAGCTCTCTTCCGAAGCATGATTAAGAGGATATTTCCATTGGAACGTAGCTTCCTTTGAGGGTGTAACTGAGCCGAGCTTGATGAAGCAGGCCAAGCTTGAAAGGGCTCGACTGTAATGCACGCATATTCACAAGCTTAAGCTCGGATCAAATGTATTTTGAGGGACAAATGATAGAGAGCTGATTATCAATCAAGCATGGCCGAGTCAAATCATTTTACATGACTCGACTCCGCCATATGATCAAGTGAGAATTTAGTATTAACCATGACTCGGTCATGACTCAATCTAGTTTAATAAAATGAGAAACACGGCATGCCGTACTACCACCGTAGTTTGTTAGCAGGTCATAGCTACTGATTTATAGTATATGGATTTAAAGTATATGTAAGTCAACAAACATTACAATCTGCAAACCCCAGCAGCTGATCTAAAATACATCATAGCAAAAGAAGTTAAAAAAAAAAAAAGAACAAAGAAACCGCTCAACGCCAACCCCATTAATGGGAACCCTAAACATATCCAAAGGGGGTGTTCCCTGGGCCTCTACAACTAAGGCTCAGGCCATTAGTTAACTGAAATCAAAGCTAGTCTAATGTCTTTATCAACGAGTATACTTCCCGTATCTTAATCTTATCACTCTACCATATCTTGCAAACCTCTCTATGTGAAATAAAATAAAGACAAACAATTAATTTGGTCTCTGACTTGGCTAGGTCAAATTTGGAAAACCCGAGACGAAAATTTATCGAGGCGCACTTGGAACCATGTCTTCTCTAAAGTCTCTCTGGATTCTCCTTAATTGGGCATCTTAAATAACAAATTACTAAGCTAGTTTGGCGCCACAAAGGTAGGCGATACTTACCTGGGGTTTCACCATCTGCCATGCAATTAAGTCGGACTGCATGGAGAAAACCTTCGTCAATGTGGGAAGCTGAGGTCTGGCCTTTGTAACGCAGTAAGATTCATAGTCACTAGCGTCAGGTTATAACCACATGGGAGAGCGTTGTTCCATAACCATTGGTCGACAGGTTATGATTCATTCTTATCCCAACTCGTTCGATGTATCGAGTGCCGGAATAGTGTTTTCTTAGGTTAGACCATACATGACAACCGAGCTACAAACTTTTTATCTATTATTATAGCGGTGGAGACATCATCAATGGCAGGCGGTAGTGGTGGAGATCGTTGACGATAGCAGGCAGTGGTAGAGATCATCAATAGAGATGGACGATGCATTGACGGTGATAGTGAATAGATCCATTCACACGCCGAACGGCTCGTCCAACCTACTCGAGTTTTAATCTCTTTGGACAGCCGGGGGCAAAGGCTTAGGCCAACCGGGCTAAGCCTAGAAATAAGGCACCGAGCTTCGGCTTAGGGATTGCAATCGGGCTAGCCTTTTCTTTGATTATTAATTATTTATATTTGATGTATTTGTATATTTAATGGATAAATGTTGTTGCCACGTGACATTAATGGGACAGCAGATATTGTAGGTTGTTGGTAATATTTAATTATCTTAGTGGTACAATTCAAGCCATCCAGAGTTTCAAGAATTATGTTGTATTTGGCGGAAAGAGAGATGAGGAAGGTTAGTGCGGGTCCCCAAGCCCATGGATGGGTGGGTAGCCCGGGCGCGCGAGGTGCGACGCAAGTCACGTGTGACGCGGGTTGGAATGTGCTCCTGCTCTGGCCCCGGAATCTTTGTTCTTGAGACGACAGACCGTCCCACATGACCCGCTCCGCACTATTTTTAAATTAATCCACACTTGCGTCTCTGCATCTTTCTCGCGCTACATTAACACCCATCAAGCAATAATAAATATCGGCTCGCGAGCGCATCCATATACACAGGACACAGAGAGAGAGAGAGAAGCCAACTCCATGTCGATCCCGATGCCAGGATTTCCCACGCTTGCGGCATAAGGATGGGGTCTTCGGCAATTAGAAATAGGGTGGTGATAGAGGTGGGGTGGATATAATATTCTCAGCAATGAAGACATGAGAAGAAGAAAGGGTGTCGAGTTCTCATCAGCACGCGAGGCTTTCCTTTGTGTCAACCTATGTGATGGCGACGATCACATGCATCTCTTTCCCTCGTTTTTTTTTTTTTTTTTTAATGTGTGTGTGTGTCAGTGTGTGTGGCAAAGAAGTTCTTCCCATAGTTTAATTGATGATGCAATGACAGGTAGCTTATCCTCCAGGGAGCCACCATTTTAACCAGGGAGTGATGAATTCATCCGCACACAAGCTGTCCTATACCAAGCAAGAGTGAACATTAGCAGCTTTGCTTGAACTATGTCAGATCGAGTGTCAGGCAGTGAAAAGAAAGCCAAGAATTAATTATTCTGGGCTTGGTTGATCTCGGACATCGATCGCCTTGAACCATCCTGAACCTGGCACTGGATCCAACAGAATCGGACGAGGTCGTCCACCTGGGGCCGGCAAATACTACACTCCACTCGCACCTGTTAATATATTTTTTAGTAAAACTTTTTAGAAAAAGAAAGGCTCTACTGTATGCCATCTAGCATCAATTATTACATTAAAGTTGGCTGATTTCACTCTTTTAAAATTGAACCTTAAGAACTTCAGTCATTAAAATAGAATGGTGCCGGCTTTTTTATTTATTGGCCGATTACAAATTTCAAAATATTTGTATAATAATTTCAGTTTTATATATTTTAAAACGTTATTCATTGACTGGTTACAAATTTGACAGTGCCTCAGTTTTATATTTTAAAATCTTTTACAGCGGCTGGTTACAAAATTTGAAAGAAAAAAAAAGGTTACACATTAAAACTTATTTAATTGAGAAACTCCCCACTGGAGCAAAGCCAAATCAACAGGGGTTCTAGAAAAAATTTCCAATTTTAGTTCTTTTTGCTTATCATCATCCCTCATATTCAACAACTAGATACAGGAACTATGGTTATAACTTTAAAATGCAAGTAAGCCAAAAAATGCTTGCAAATACAAATGCAACATTTATGGATAAATTCTGCATCTAGAAATGTAGGCAATTAAACAGTCCCTTAGTATAATATTTGTACCTCCTATATGGGTGTTGGGCGGCATTAATTCATTTTTCTTGCTTGCTCTGCTATCGATATTTTGAAACATTCAAATATTTTTGTTGTAGCAAATTGAAAGAAATTTATAACATACTTAGCTTCTATTTGGCTATCTAAAAGAAAACTTTTGCTAGTGAAAAAAAAAAAAGAAAAAAGAAGGGAAGAAGATTAAGATTTTTCTTCTGCTCGGTTAGATTATAAAATTGCAAAAGAACTTTCTCACTAATTGCTAGAAGGGGAGTTCAAACAAAGAAAATATGATTAATCTATTGGTTGATATTTTTAACGTAAAAATGCTGAAATATGCTGGAGAGAAGTACCAACGGCAAATGAATTTGATCTACCCAAAATCCTTCCATTTCCATTACATGGAAGAGCAGGTATGTACATGCTAGAGATTCCAATGTAATTCTTTAATGCCGTTTGTTGGTAGAATAATTTGTTGCGTCCAAGAATGTCTTGTAGATCTATCTGTAAAGGATCTATCTACAAATAATGTTGCATACATCCAAGGATGCGACTGTTCATTTTGTTATCCGTATAAACTTTTCTGCTTAATCTTCAAACTATAAGATAAGAGATAGGAAGTGGCCAATCGATCAATCAGGAATTTGCATCACACCAGATCCCCAACCTATGGGGGAATCGGGTCATGGGATCACGATGAACCATGTTAATCTGTTCAAAAGTATTCCGGTGCTTCTTTCCATGTTCAAAAGTATTCCGGTGAAGCAAGAGAAGAGAGTAGGGTCGTGCACAGTTCAGATCCGATCAATTTAAAATTATTTTTGGAACTAAGCTGAGTTAAACCAATTTTCTAAAATTGTAATTAAAACCGCACCAATCCATTGAAAAAATGAGTTCAAACTAACTTGAAAAATTTGGCCCAGCTCGTTTTGATTTGTCATGTCAATATTCAATGAATTCGGCTACATGCACTACACTAAATCTAAATATAAAAATTATATTTTATATAAAATTGATGTTCAATGGACTGAACTAATTCGAGAGACTAAGTTTAAATATATATATATATATATATAGGTGGGATTGTGTTGGATCGATTAAATATATATACTTACACGGTTGGGTAGAATCCGATGCATCATTTTATTTGAAAAGTCAGATTGAAATTAAATTATTTTTTTTAGTACAAAATTTTCTCAAATTTAGGCCAAAGTGAATTTTAAAAAATTGATATAATCCGAGAGAACGGTTCGAGGGGTAGTTCTATATACACCCCCCCTATTGCTCAGGACACCCCCCAAAAATTAAAAAAAAATTAAATACTCTCTACACCCCCCCATTTGCTAAGGACACCCCTAAAAAATTAAAAATTCCTAAATTACCCCCCACCCTCCCCACCCCCTCACCTAAATTGCTCTCTACACCCCCCAAACCCCCCCCCCCACCCCGCTATTCCCCTCCAAAACACCTCGCCAACGCCCAAAACCCCCCCGTTCCCCCTTCTCCCTCTCGTCGCCGGCATTCTCCCGATCTCCGACCACCTCGCCGGCTTCTCCCGGAACCACCTCGTCGGCTTCTCCCGAAATTTTTTTTTTCACGGTTCGTGCTCCGTTCGGCACTGGATCGCCGAACAAAAGGCTTCTGTTCGGCTGAACAGTGCCGGACAGAAGCCTTCTGTTCGGCACTGTGCAGCCGAACAGATCTGTTCGGTTGAGGGTTGCCGAACAGAAGGCTTCTGTTCGGCACTGTTCAGCCGAACAGAAGGCTTCTGTTCGGCACTGTTCAGCCGAACAGAAGCCTTTTGTTCGGCGATCCAGTGCCGAACGGAGCACGAACCGTGAAAAAAAAAAATTTCGGGAGAAGCCGGCGAGGTGGTTCCGGGAGAAGCCGGCGAGGTGGTCGGAGATCGGGAGAATGCCGACGACGAGAGGGAGAAGGGGGAACGGGGGAGGAGGAGTTTAAGGGGGGTTTGAGGGGTGTTTTTTTTTTTTCTTTTCAAAACGAAACGGAGGAGGAGGAGGGGGGGGGGTGTATGAGAAAATTTCAAGAGCAATATGGTAATTACACTAAAGGTTAGTTTGGGTATTTTTTTTTTGGTTTTTGGGGGTGTCCTGAGCAATAGGGGGGGTGTATATAGAACTACCCCGGTTCGAGTCGAATTGCCAGTTTTCTTTTTCTTTTTTTCTTTTCATACCCTTAAAAACGCCGAAGGGGCAGAGATTCTTGTGGGCGGGACCCAAACCGCGAATGTCACATCCCACCTCACGTGCCCGACGAGCCACCCACCCACAACACGACACGTGGCGTCACTGGATGCTGATACCTTCCCGTGACATGTCCGACGTCTACGGCTACTGTGGCTGACGTATTGTCTGGTAGCTGTCAAAACGAGACAAGAATAACAACGGGAAAAGGCACGGCAGCTCAACGTGGAAATGGTTGGAGCAATGCCGTTATCCAACTGCGACTTTTCCTCCTTTCCTTATTTTCCATTATCGTCATTATTGTCATTGTAATTATTACTATTATCATTCCAACAAAAACATGACGGCAGCCGTTTGTCGTTATCTAATAGTCTTTTTCGTCCACGTGCATTCATGCTGAACTGAATTAAGGACAGCCATTGCCCCTGCCGCGAGTAAAATTAATAATATCAGGGGACTGAATACTGCAAAGGAACCCGCGTTATCAAACCCTTGGTTATTATTATTATTATTATTTACAACGCCTACTCACACGGAACATCATGTACCGTCAAAAAAAAATTAGGAAAAAGAACCTGGTTAAGTAAATAGAGAACAACCATCTGGTTCTTCTTTTTTTTTTTTTTTTTTTTAGTGGCACGCTGCATAGGAGGCCATCCAATCAGCAGTTGTATTGATCTCTCGATACACATATATGGCCCTGAAGGAGCCACAGTCCACTGCCATCCGTATGTTAAAGGAGCAAGGACTGTCCATCTGACTTGAATAATCACCCACAGATCGCTCAAATCACCGAGGCTAAGTCGCCCTCTAGATGAATATACTTTGCACCTAAAGCGCGTCTTGCATAGGAGAGTCTCTTCCATGCCGCCTGTAGCTCCACTCTAATAATAGAGACGTTGAAGATCCGTCGACCGCTAGCCGCCGTCAATCTAGAGCAATGACTTATAAAAATCTATATTTTTTTTTTACTTCACTCAGTAATACTACCATCAAAATTTATCTCGAGAAAGAAAAGCGGCGAGGGCTTCCAGAAATAAAAACAAATTTGGTAGCTAACTCAGCTGTACGAGAGGCCTATGGGACGTCAGCTAATCTGTATCGACGGTACATGAACGGCCGTAAGTTATATGACCGATGGTGAATCAGGGGGTTGGGTTTAAACGGGATGGGTGGATGGATCGATGGATGCGGCATCGGAGCTCGGCGGTCGCTTTCCTTCCCCGACGCCTCCGCCGCAGGATCCACACCCAACCGATTATTAATCGCCGAGTCATGCAAACTAATCGCCGGAGCACAGACATGGGAATTCGTTCCTAATGACGCTTCTGCCCCATTGCAGAACCAAAAAAAAAAAAAAAAAGGTTCGCCTCGACCGTCTTTCGGTCAAACTTCTCCATGCCAATGGCGACACGCGATGGGCTGCGTTTAGAACAGCGGAATGGTTGATAAACGATGGGATTTCCAGCTTCGCTCGTATATGGTAGCTACCCTCGGACGTTTCCATCATGTCAAAAAGATGTCACATACTACTTGAGCCTGCTGCAGTCTTGATGACAAACAAACAGCTATCACACTAAAAGAAATAAAAATCTATACTTTTAAATGCGTCGGTTTCGTCTCTTTTATGGAGTCTAAAGACGACAAATATCGATCGCCGTCGACCAAGCGAGGCTCGGGCGAGCAGGCAGAAGTCCATTGTCAGCCAAGGCTCGAGGAAACAGTGGTCATTAATTCCTGCATAACCAATCAGAAAAAGACTTGGTATAATGCTGGCCGGATTACCAATATGCACGATGGCGACTCAGATTAGAAGATAACGCAAATTCGTCATGCTACGTGCTCGTCTTATTCTTGCGTTGGGCGTCCATGCACCCACTCGTTGAATCGGTCCCCGTTTTCTTAGATGCCGGGGCTTCCGCCAAAGTTTACTTGGGCGTCAACAATGCAGGAGAACACCAGGAAATTTCGGGACAGCGATGGTTGACCCACTGCCTCTTGTATCACGTTCTCGGTCGTGCTACCTGTGATGTGATGTCGAGAGGCCAACCTACACGTTTCCCCTCTTAAATCTATGCACACGCCTTATCGAGATCGGCATTAGTGCAGCCAAGCACTCTGTGTCGCGGGTATATTAATCTTATCTCAATTCCGTATGGCCCGAGAATTCATTGACTTCGTCGTTGATGAGAGTGCTCCTTGTACCTGTCGAGGGAGAAGAGGGCTTAAGCTGTACGTCTCCGCGATAAGTAGACTGTTCGTACCGGGAAGCCTCTATTCCTCCTGCCAAAAACAACAAGACGACAGCTATTACATCCTCCAACCTGCATATAAGTTGGAAGGATTTTCTTAGCACCATGCGCAAAGGCAGGGCCGGCCCGAGCCTTAGGCGACTGAGGCGGTCGCCTAAGGCCCCGGGAGGCTGACCAAAAGGAAGCAAAGGCCCCATATAAACGGGATCAGGAGCTGGCTACGAATCTTCCCCCCTCCATCGGTGGAGAGTTTACTGGCCTGCAGAGGGGCAATTTGGAAGTTGGGGACAGTAGTTTTGTTTTGGGTGGGGGGGGGGGGGGGGGGGGGGGGGCGAGAGAGAGAGAGAGAGAGAGAGAGAGAGAGAGGAGGGATTTGGTTGGCTTGATAGACGCCTGAAGCCACTCTTACCTTTCATCCCTTCTCTTTTTTGGTTTTGGTCTTGGTTTTCCTTCCCTCACATTACTCCTGATCCAGCTGGGCCATCCGGAAGAAAGATAGGGGGATTGGAGATGGACGTCTTGGAGGGTGGAGATTCTTTTAGTTTTCTCCTCTCGGTTTCTTCTCCCCTCTTGGGTGGTAGAGAGAGAAAAGGAGGGAGGGGGTTGAATGGCTGCTGTGCCGTGATGTTGCAGTTGCTGCTTGGGTACTCACTTGAAGGGGAGATGGTGGGATGGGACTTTTATTAATTTGATGGAGTGAATTTTCCATAATAACCCTACTTTCTCTTATTGAGAGGTTTCTTTATGGACAAATTCTTTTCTTTACCTTGACCATGAAGTGCCATGAGATGACCTTTTCCTATCCGGCTCTTGCTTGACATGGTAAACAGTATTGCCAAGTATTATCTCAGTTATTTAATCAGTTTCATGGCCCTTCATTTAGAATAATTACTTTTATGTGCTTCCATTCAAGAATTATATTAAATTGAAAAGGCTTCTTGTCTATCTTTGTTAGATTCATGGTTGAAATAGTGTACTTGATAGCTATCTATTTTCATATATTTTTTTAAGTATTTTATATTTATTAAAAAAATTATTATTAAAAAAAATTATTATTAAAAAAAAGGCCTCATTCATTGGATTCGCCTTAGGCCCCAGAATATATTGAGCCGCCCCTGCGCAAAGGCCAACCTCATTTTAGAGGCTGCAGTTTTTGGCCTACATGTTTGGCGGCACCTAAAGTAATTGGGTTTGGATAAAGGTCTCTTGCTATGGGATTGGAATCTAATTGGCTTGTTTGGTTGTTCCAAACCTTGTTATAAATGGCTTGTCTTTAGGATAGTTGAACAGCTCTGCAGCATGGTCCAAATTGAACCTGACCTGCTGTGATTCATACACTTAAACTTGCTTAAATATATATATATATATATATATATATATATATATATATATATATATATATATATATATATATATATATAATTGGGTTAAAGGTAGGGAGTTTTTCAGATGATGACGTTGGATTTGGTTCTATTTGTTCCCACTTGACAATAATTGGGTAGAGTTAATCTTTTACTTCTAATACTAGTCAAATTTGACCCAACCGGCCGGACCGACCAAAGGTTGACATAGGCGACCACGGTAACGAAAGAATGGAAGGAAGACTTAGCTTTAAAGGCATGTTTGGTTGGAGGGAGTTAGGTTCTACAATAGAAATGGCAATGACTGACTTCCATTCTAGCTATTTGATTGAGGAGAGTTTTATTCCCATTTTGATTTCAGAGGAGAACAGAAATACTTCAATTCTCCAAGATCTAATTTGGATTTTCTCATAGTATTCAAATTCTATTTCGATTCCGATTCTAATCACAAATCAAACATATCGAGGAATATAATCATTCTGAATTTCATTCCAATCGCAAACCAAACACTCCCTATGTAATTTATCGATCTCATGGTCCATCTGACTTCCAAGCCCGGAAGGTATTATTACTGGGGGAATAAGAACAAAAGAGCTGGCGCCATAGAAGTCACCATTGAGGGGCCTTCATGAAAGACTGTTGCAAGATAGTGAGTAATGAGGAGGCCTAACATGTGGTTTGGGGAGGAGGCAAACAATTGTGGAGTCGGTACATCTGTTTTCGGAGAGGAGAAGGTTAGGAAGAGGAGAGGAGGAAGACAGAAGTGCATCGATCCAGTAAGAGCAAATGATTTAGATTGTAAGACATCTACACTGGTTTGTTAGTGCCACTGGTAAAGAGAAACTCAAACAAAGCTCAAGACTATTTGTGAATGGTGGACTTGTCGAGAAGTGATGGCTTCTCCATCAAAAAATTATCAAACGACAAAGATATAGAATGCTTCATATCCCGACAAGACTTCGGTGTTTTTGTTTAACTGGTCCTAAGCTCTCTTCCACGGAGGTAGCTTCTCGCCAAAATAGAAGCAATGGGTCAAGCCTTGCTTTCCTAACGGCAGATGGAGGGAGACATTTCAACTGCAAATAATTCAGCTCAGTTCAATGGCTGGAGAATAGCCGATATTAGCACATCTCCGAGCCAATAATTAAGAAAGCAAAAAAAAATGTTTTTAAGTGGAAAAGAATGATATTAAGAAATCATCGGATACAGTACTAACAATTCGTGAAATGTTCCTACTAAAGAATCTTCATGCCTTAACCAGTTCAAATTTATGGATGATGAAGTTAATGACTTCTTAGGCAGAATTTCATCGATATTGTTAGGCTTTAAGACATGTATATCTCATGATCAGCGAATTCCATGAAGTTGCTCATTAGCTTGCTTATCAGGGTATGGCTGATCGAGTGTCTGAAAAGTAGTCGGCTAATTTCTCTGAAGATCTTCTAGAATGTTTTGAGACATCATAAGATGATTTGAGATTTTAGCCCTTAACAAAAGTTGTATTAGCGTTTGGCTTATTTGTCAAATAAAATAAGATAAATCAGACAACATATTTGTCTTCCTATATATGCACCCCTCTGAAGCCATTGTTTTCTATTGCAACGAAATTCCGATGGCTATTTACCAAGTTCAGCTCGAACTAAATTTTCTTGGAAATTATGTTTTTTGGGAGAAAATTAAGTTTGTCTATTACTTCCTGTGATTACAACTAAAGGCAACCCTTGTAAGTTGTAACAGCCAATGTTTAAAAAGACAAAAAATATCTGTTATTAAATTAATTTATGTAACAGAAAGTAGTAGATATTAACAATAAAATGAATAAATCAATGGAGTTATTTTCTTTTCAATAAACGTGATCACATGGAGAGTAGAATTAATGATTTTTATTCTATTCAGATGAATAATGGAAAATATCATAGCAATGGTTGTTATCGTTAGACAACGGCCGTTTAAGCTAATTAATCACTAAACAACCTGTTGCTGGAAATTGGACCCGGGGGCAATCTTCGGTCGAGGGAGAGGGAGCTGCGGGTCACCACGGCGGGGCGGCGACCAGTCGGCGGGCGGCGTCCTCCGCTTGGGATGGCCGGAGAGAGGGAGCTGGGGGTCCTCACGGCGGGGCGGCGATCCGTCGGCGAGCGGCGTCCTCCGTTCGGTATGCCTGCAAACAAGCCGGTGGCCGGGTCTTTCGGCGCCGGCCCTCCGACGCTCAAGTCAGGGAGGGGGCAAATAGTGTTGAAGAGGAGATAAAGTGTTTGTAGAGCGTGTAATTTCCCCCCCCCCCCGCCTGAGAAGCCAAGGTTCCCTTTTATAGGCGGGGGTCGGTGTACCTGTGATGTAACGGGGCGAGGCCGTAGTACGGCTTGGCATGTTGTCCAGGTCGGCGCACGGTCAGGCGAATTATTACATCGATGTCGGCGGTGAGGTCGTCGTACGACCTGAATTGGGGCGCTGCCAGGCGAATTTTATTGCATCGGTGTCGGAGGTATGGCCGAGATCGGGGACTTATCATGGTTGACTAGACTCTGCTGGGCTAACTTGCCGTGGAGAGTCGAGGATCCGTAGATGTCAGGAGCCATGCGCATTAATTGTGGATTGAGCCGGAGATCCGCATTAATTGTCGAGTAAGCCGGAGATCCGCATTGATTGTTGAGTGAACTGGAGGTTTACAGTAGCCATGCGCAATAAATGCTGAAGCAGCGGTAGGGTATGGTCCTCAGTTGGACCTCGGAGGAGTACGGCCATAGTAGGTGGCTGACAAGGGTAGACCTTGAGCATCAGGATTTTCCTAGGTCGGAGGTCTCGAGGTCGGATGTCTTGAGGTCGGGCGTTCCGAGGTCGGACGCCGACTTTGGCCGTTCAGGGTCGGCGATTGTGCGGCTTCTTGGGGGCATTTGTGTCACTTGGGGGGAAAAATCTTATTCCCCCAACACTACCCCCCGACTTCCGAGTTCGAGCGGCTTGCGGGCTCGGACGTGGGAAGTAAAGTCTATCATTAAAGTTGGGGGGCGAATCTCGTCCGCGCCCTCGTGTTTCTCGGAGTGTTTATGGCGAGACCCGCGCCCTTGGGCGTTTCGAGGTTGCTTTATTCAGCGAACTTATGGTGGAGCTCGTGTCTTTACGTTTCTCGGAGCGGGTGTAACGGGGGTGGCGTCTCTTGGATCGCCAAGATCGCTTCGTGCGGCGGACCCATGATGAGGGTCCTTGGGCTCGACGAGGCGACGCCTCGATCCCGTAATCGAGACTCTCCGCTCATGAATGAGTGTGCCGTTACGGGGTTCAAAACGGACACGCGGCATGACCTAGGATCGGACGCTTCCGATCTCGTATTACTGGATCATGGATCCGGCGAGGTGAAGGCTACGTCGGGGCTCCACGTGCCCCAGGGCCTTATTAAATGAGGGGAGCGGAGGTGCCGTCCGTTCGTTCTTCAAGGCGATTCGATTCTGCGGACCCATAATGAGGCCCCGAGATCCGATGGGACAGGGCTTCGATTTCGTACCCGATTTATTGATCCGGTACTGCCCCCAGTACGACTTTTCGACGATCCGTCCGAAGATGAACCTGGGCTACAGGTCCGACACGGAAGACATTCCTGCCATTTTGACATCCGAGGCGGGATTGTACGAACAAGACCCCGCCGAGCCTTCGACGAGGGGGGCCGAGGCGGACGGCGTCCCGGAGGCGGCACCGGCGGCCGAGACGGACGACGTCCTGGAGGCGGCACCTGAGGCCCCTGCCCCCGACCCCGAGCCTGTGCCGGCTGAAGATCCCGAGGTCATCACAGTGCCAGACGACCCCCCGGATGTTGCTGCCGCCGCTTAGGGCTTGGCGCATTTTTTCATGTCAGTGGACGAGATCGTGGAGGCACAGGTGGAGAAGATGGATCCTTCCCTGATAGAGATGCTAAGGAAGCGTGGGCAAGACAAGTCAGGGAGAAAGAAAAGTGCTGACTTGAAACGGGAAGGGGGATGGCATGATCTGGGAAGTGCTAAGCCAGTTGGAGAAGACCCCGAGCCTGTGCCGGCTGAAGGTCCCGAGGCCATCACCGTGGACGACCCCGCGGATGTTGCTGCCGCCGCTTAAGACTTGGCGTATTTTTCCTTTTTCATTGTATCCGGGGTCGGCTCTTGAATAGCCGACCTCCAATTTTGTAATTGGCCTTCCGGCCCTTTATCAATGAAAAATACTTTTGTCATTCTGTGTTCGTCTTTCCCTTTCTTGTCGTGAATGAGGCTAGAGCCTTAGCTAACCGCCTCGACGACCTCTAACTTTGCATTTTAGTTTTCGGGCTACTTAACGAAGTTGCCCTTTTCCCGAGTTATACCTTAGCCTTCTCGGATCTTAGTCATTCCGAGCAAAGGGAGCTCCGAGCTTAGGTTTTCAGAAAATTTTCTAAGTCCTATAACTCGGATCTTAGAATCGCGAAAGTCGTCACGTTTGGCCTTTAGAGAAATCCCAAGGCATTGAGGTCGGGCCTTAGCCCTTCGAGTAGGACCGGGCTAGGTCTGTTCGTGCCGCTATTCGGGGGAGTCTAGTCGGGTTTCCAAACTTGACTTCCGGGTCCTTTGTAGGGAGCGCGGGCTAATAGTCGAATTATCGCCGAAGGTTTTCATAGTTATTGTTCTCGGACTCTGCCGAGATTTCAGTGAGTAAGGCTGGAATCTCTGAAGATCGCCTTAGTATCTGTGTTCGGCTGGTACACTTGCGGCCGGGACCGCTTTCTCAGCTAGACATCGGAGTCTATGTATGGGGGCCGAGTTGGGCCCTAACTTACGAAGACTTTGCTCAAGTTGAGACTTGACGAGTGGAGACTTGTCGAACGGAGCATGCATAATGTAGTTAGGAGATCGGTCTTAAGCCGACCCATTGGAGTAGCCCGACTTTGGGGCGAGATAGGACTCCAACGTTAGATGATTAGCGGTATGTAGATAAAATTTGACAAGGAAGGCATCGAATTAGATGTACCTCTTGCATTCTCGGAGTTGTGTTTCACATGGCGGAGTAGGTTGCTTCCCTTCCTCGTCGTCCTCCGGAGTCATTTTTGACTTGTAAGGGGGCTCGGGCTTCTCACGGACCCGACGACACCCACCGAAGTTGAGAGGATCTGGGGAGGCTTTATTGATCTACAGTTCTTTTCGAGGTCGAGGGAGCTTGAGACCCTCTGGTCGGACCCCGGGGCGCCCCAACCTTAGTCGAGGAGTCTTGTGTCAGGTCGGCGGGCCTGTGGGCGCTCTACCGAAGTAGGGTGCGCGCTAGTTCAATGGCAGAGCTCTGCTTCAGAAAGTATCGTCCGCTTCGGGGATCGGGGATCGTCGACCGCTCCCGGAGGTCCACTTTGTGGCGCCCCGGGTGGAACCACCCTTTCCACCCCTCACGGCTTCGTCCCGAGGTCGAGGGAGTTTGGAACTCAGCGGTCGACCCTCGGGGCATCCCGACCTTAGTCGAGGGATCGTTCGTCAGGTCGGTGGGTCTGGGCACGCTCTACCGACCTGCGACGCTTTCCGAGGTCGAGGGAGTCTGGTTCTCTACGGTCGACACTCGGGGCATCCCGACCTTAGTCGAGGAATCGTTTGTCAGGGGATCGGGGATCGTCGACCGCTCCCGGGGGTCCACTTTGTGGCGCCCCGGGTGGAACCACCCTTTTCACCCCTCACGGCTTCGTCCCGAGGTCGAGGGAGTTTGAGACTCTACGGTCGACCCTCGGGGCATCCCGACCTTAGTCGAGGGATCGTTCGTCAGGTCGGTGGGTCTGGGCACGCTCTACCGACCTGCGACGCTTCCCGAGGTCGAGGGAGTCTGGTTCTCTACGGTCGACACTCGGGGCATCCCGACCTTAGTCGAGAAATCGTTTGTCAGGGGATCGGGGATCGTCGACCGCTCCCGGGGGTCCACTTTGTGGCGCCCCGGGTGGAACCACCCTTTCCACCCCTCACGGCTTCGTCCCGAGGTCGAGGGAGTTTGAGACTCTATGGTCGACCCTCGGGGCATCCCGACCTTAGTCGAGGGATCGTTCGTCAGGTCGGTGGGTCTGGGCACGCTCTACCGACCTGCGACGCTTTCCGAGGTCGAGGGAGTCTGGTTCTCTACGGTCGACACTCGGAGCATCCCGACCTTAGTCGAGGAATCGTTTGTCAGGGGATCGGGGATCGTCGACCGCTCCCGGGGGTCTACTTTATGGCGCCCCGGGTGGAACCACCCTTTCCACCCCTCACGGCTTCGTCCCGAGGTCGAGGGAGTTTGGGACTCTACGGTCGACCCTCGGGGCATCCCGACCTTAGTCGAGGGAATCTTGCGTCGGTCGACGTTTCGTCGTCCTGCGATACTTCTCGAGGTCGAGGGAGTTTGGGACTCTACGGTTGAGCCTCGGGGCATCCCGATTTTGGCCGGAGAATCTGAGGATCACAGACGACCCAACATTAGAAGAGAATTACAATCATCAAAATGAGAGAATTATTTGCAAAAAGGAAGCTGAATCCATTGTCCTAATTGTCTTGAACCCCTAGGGGTTTCATTGGTGGTATATTCGTAGATTCTCGGAGTTCCAGCTTCGCGGGATCAGAGTCCCCTCCAGGGACTTCAATTTGTACGCCCCTGGTCGTTGTACTCGGGCGATTCTATACGGCCCTTCCCAATTCGGGGCGAGCTTTCCTTGCTCGGTCGGTTGAGAAGCCTCGGCTCTCCTGAGGACGAGGTCCCCTACTTTGAAGAGCTTGGGCTTGACTCTGGAGTTGTAGTATTGGGCTGTTCGCTGTTGGTATCTTGCCATGCGGACCCGGGCGACCTCTCGTGTCTCTTCGACGAGGTCCAAGTTGCTCCTGAGCTGGGAGGAATTGGTGTCGGGGTCATAATGCTCCACCCTTGGAGAAGGCAGACCGATCTCCAACGGGATGACGGCCTCAGTGCCGTATGCTAGGTTGAAGGGGGTCTCTCCCGTGGGCAGTCGGAACGTGGTCCGGTACGCCCAAAGGACATTGTACAAGTCCTCGACCCACTGTCCTTTGGACCGATCAAGCCTAGCCTTGAGTCCCTGCAAAATAGTGCGGTTAGTTACCTCAGTTTTTCCGTTTGTCTGGGGGTGAGCAACCGAGGTGAAGCGGTGATCAATGCCGAGCTCGGAGCAAAATTTTCTGAAATGAACATTGTCAAATTGTCGACCATTGTCGGATATAAGGATACGGGGTAGTCCGAATCTGCAGATTATGGACTTCCACACGAAGTCCCGCATCTTTTGCTCGGTGATCCGGGCGACAGGTTCGGCCTCGACCCATTTGGTGAAGTAGTCGATGGAGACGACCAGGAACTTTCTTTGTCTGGAGGCTTGGGGAAAGGGCCCCAGGATGTCGATCCCCCATTGGGCAAATGGCCAGGGGGCGATGATAGAAGTCAGCAGGGCCGAAGGTCGGCGCTGGATATTGGCGTTTCGCTGGCACCGATCGCATTTTCGGACGAAATCCGTCGCATCCTTCTGGAGTGTGGGCCAGTAATATCCTTGCCGCAGGATCTTGTGGGCCAGTGCCCGACTCCCCATGTGATTTCCGCAGATCCCTTCATGGACCTCTCGGAGGGCATAGTCCGCCTCGGAGGGGCGGAGGCATCTGAGAAGGGGAGAAGTGAATGATCGACGATAAAGTCTATTCTCGTACAGGACATACCGGGGGGCTTGGCGCTTGATTCGGCGAGCCTCCGTCTCGTCATGAGGTAGGGTCCCGTCTTGGAGGTAGCAGACGAGCCCATCGATCCAGCTTGGCTCGGAGTCGATGCACATGGTGGGCTCGGGTTCCTCCGTGCTGGGGATCTGAAGATACTCGAGCGTTGTTCCCTTGGGAAGCTCGCTCATGCGGGAGGTTGCCAATTTGGACAGCTGGTCTGCCCGAAGTTTTCCGCCCTGGGAATGTACTGAATATTGAAAGAATTCAGGGCAGACGTAAGTTCCCGCACCTTTTGGAGATACTTTTGCATGGATGGCTCTTTAGCTTCAAAGTCTCCTTGGATCTGGTTCACTACCAGCTGGGAGTCGCTGAAGGCCGTCAGGTCTTCCACTTTCAGTTCTTTCGCCAGCTTGAGCCCGGCGATGAGAGTCTCATACTCGGCCTCATTGTTCGAGGCCGGAAATTCGAGGCGCAAGGCTTGCTCGGCCACTACTCCGTCTGGACTGGTGAGGATGAGTCCGGCTCCGCTACCCCCCGAGGTTGAAGACCCGTCCGAGTGCAGGACCCATGGCTGCCTCGGGGCTTCCTCCGCGGATACGGGTGGCAACTCGGGGTCGTCCGGCAGAGTACACTCCATGATGAAGTCGGCGAGTATTTGGGCCTTGATAGCCGGCCTGGGCCGATACTCGAGGTCAAATTCCCCGAGCTCAACCGCCCATTTGGCGATCCTCCCCGCACGATCCGACCTTTGCAATATTTGCTTCATAGGCTGGTCGGTCAATATAGCTATTGTGTGGGCTTGGAAGTAAGGCCTGAGTCTCCGAGCCGAGATGATGAGAGCGAAGATGGTCTTCTCAAGTTTAGAATATCGGGTCTCAGCATCCCTGAGAACCCGGCTGGTGTAATAGACCGGCTTTTGGAGCTTGTCCTCTTCCCGGACGAGGACTGAGCTCACTGCGGCCGGGGAGATGGCCAGGTATAGATAAAGAACCTCGCCCTTCTGGGGCTTGGTGAGCAGCGGGAGAGAGGCCAGAAGGCTCCGGAGCTCTTCAAAGGCTCGCTGGCATTCTTCTGACCACCGGAAGTCTTTCGGCCGTTTGAGGCTTTTGAAGAAAGGGAGGCAGCGCTCGACTGACCGAGAGACGAACCTTCCCAAGGCGGCAACTCGCCCTGCGAGCCGCTGCAGCTCCTTAACTGTCTTCGGAGGCGACATCTCTTGCAGTGCCCGGATTCTCTCCGGGTTGGCTTCAATTCCGCGCTGGGTCACTATGAAACCCAGGAACTTGCCCGAGGTGACCCCGAACGCACATTTCGCTGGGTTGAGCTTCATTTCGTATCTTCTGAGCTTGGCGAATGTCTCGTCGAGATCGGCTATGTGGTGTTCCGCCGCTCGGCTTTTCACCAGCATGTCGTCCACGTAGACTTCCATATTTCGGCCGATCTGGTCTTTGAAAATTTGGCTGACCAGTCTCCAATAGGTGGCCCCAGCGTTTTCAGGCCAAAGGGCATCACCTTGTAGCAGTAGGTGCCCTTGTCGGTGATGAAGGCCGTCTTCTCCTCGTCTTCTGGCGCCATTCGGATTGATTGTACCCTGAAAAGGCGTCCATAAAAGTTAGCAGTTGGTGCCCTGAAGTAGAGTCGACGAGCTGGTCGATGCTTGGAAGGGGAAAGCTGTCTTTCGGGCAGGTCTTGTTCAGGTCGGTGTAGTCTACGCACATACGCCATTTCCCGTTGGCCTTCTTTACGAGGACTACGTTGGCGAGCCAGTCCGGGTAGGAGACCTCCCGGATGAAGCCGGCTCCGAGGAGTTTGTCCACCTCCTCGGCCGCAGCACGTTGCCGTTCCGGGGCGGAGCCCCTTTTCTTCTGCTTTACAGGCCTGCTGGTTGGCCTCACCTGGAGTCGGCGAACCATGACCTCAGGGTCAATTCCCGGCACGTCCGCAGGCGACCAGGCGAAGACATCAGCATTGTCCCGCAGGAAGCTGACGAGGCGATCCCTCTCGCGGGCGCCGAGGCCGGAGCCGACCTGCACGGTTAGCTCGGGAAAATTTTCTTTTAGTGGAACTTGAACAAGAAGCTCACCGGGCTCTACTTGCTTCTTCCAGAGGGTGTCCCTCGCATCGAGGGTTTCCATGGGCAATGAAGGGCCCGTTGGCTGAATTGTCGCCTCGGTCGGTTGCTTTACTCCGTGGGCCGCCGTGTAGCATTGCTCGGCGACCAGCTGGTCTCCTCGGACCTCGCCTACTCCTTGGCCGGTGGGGAACCGCATAAGCAGATGGTGGGTTGAAACTACGGCTCGAAGGGCATTCAGCCCTGGCCGCCCAAGGATGGCGTTGTAGACCGAGGGCAGTCGGACCACCAGGAAGTCCGTCCTCACAGTGCTCTCCCGGGGGGCGAGGCCAACTGTGACAAGGAAGCTGGTCTCACCTTCGACCGGGACCGAATCTCCGGTGAACCCGACCAGTGGGGCGTTGATCCTCCGGAGATGTCCTTCTGTCAACCCCATTTTTTGGTAGGCATGATAATACAAAATGTTAGCTGAGCTTCCATTGTCAACTAGGACACGCTTTACATCAAACTTATTTACAATCATTGAGATGACCACAGCGTCATCGTGAGGGGTCTCGACCCCTTCTAAGTCCTCGTCCGAGAACGAGATGACTTCATCAGTGCGTGGGCGTTTCGGGGGTGCTCTCGGGGCGGCTGCTCCTGCTGAGGCCCTTCCAATCATGTTGATGGTGCCGGCAATGGGCCTGTTGTCGTCCGGATTTTCGGTTGGTACGACATCCTCCGCCGGCCTCCTTTCCTCGCGCCGGTTTCTCACGAACCGGTTGAGTACTCCTCGACGGATGAGTGCTTCTATCTCGTCCCGGAGCTGGAAGCAGTCCTCCGTGTCGTGCCCACGGTCTCGGTGGAAGCAACAGTACTTCCTGGGATTACGGAGAAATCCCGTGTCTCACATAGGCGGCGGGGGTCGGAAGAAGTCCCGACCCTCAATTTCCATCAGGATCTCGGCCCGGGGAGCATTGATGGGTGTGTAGTTATCGTACCTCCCTGGGTGCGTCCGAGGCCGTAGCGGGGACCTCGGTCGGGGAGGTGTCCTCTGCTGAGGTCGCCCCTGCTGACGGGGCGGGCTCCTCAGTCGGGGGAGATTCTTCTCATGGCGAGGGGATCGGCTCCTCTGTTGGCCGTGCTCCTCGCGGTGCTTCTTCTGCTTCTTCGAGGCGGGCTCAATTGCTCCCCGCCTAGAGGCGACTGCCTTCTCGGCCTTGGCATACTTCCGGGCCCGGGCCAACATTTCAGTGAAGTCGGCCGGGAAGCTCTTCTCGATGGAGAAGAGGAATCGGTAGGAGCGAACCCCAGTCTTCAGAGCCGACATGGCTATCGACTGGTCGAGCTCGCGGACCTCCCATGTGGCGGCGGTGAAGCGGTCCAGGTACTCCTTGAGGGACTCCCCCTCTTTCTGTTTGATGTCGAGGAGGGAGTCTGACGTCCGTCGCTGGCGCCGGCTGGCAGCAAAGTTGGTGGCGAACTGCCTGCCGAGTTGCTCAAAAGAGGACACCGTGTTCGGCTTCAGTCCAGAAAACCAAAGCCGAGCGGTCCCTCGGAGGGTTGCTGGGAAGGCCTTGCAAAGTATGGCCTCCGAGGACCCCTGTAGGGCCATGAGGGCCCGATAGCTCTCCAAGTGGTCGAGAGGGTCGGTGATTCCGCTGTAGGGCTCCACCTGAGGCATTTTGAACCTTGCGGGAACCGGCTCATCCTCGATCTGGCAGGAGAAGGGGGACTTGGTAGTGAACTCAAAGTCTCCCTCTTGCCTCGCCTTCTTGCTGTGGAGTGCCGCGATCTGGCGCTCCAGATGCTCAACTTTTCGGTCGAGCTCCCCTGCCTGCGGAATTGTTGCCGTGGTTTGCACCGGCTCACGGCGGTCCGGAGCTGACTCAGCCTCAGAAGGCTGGAGTCTTCTGTCGAGATCTTCCCCCGGCAGCTCTCTCTGGGGAGAAGTCCGCTCCTCGTTATTGGCTCTGGAGGAGCCATGTAAATTCTGGCCGGGGAGAACCGGGCCGTTGGGAGGAAATTCCAGCGGGAACTGGGCCCGCGGGGGAAGCGTTGGTAAAGCTTCCTCGCGTCGCAGGCCCTGAACGGCGGCGGCCAGGGCCTGGACTTGCTGTACTAAGGCGTTGAACTGTTCCGGCTGGACCTGAGGAATTGGGTCAGCCGGAGTTGGAGAATTCTGGACGGAGCGTCCAGGACTTTGCGGGGGACGCCGGGAGACGTTGGAGGCTCCCTTACTTCTCAACTTCATGACTGCTACTCGGGCCCTTCCTCTAGCGCCAACCGTTGCTGGAAATTGGACCCGGGGGCAATCTTCGGTCGAGGGAGAGGGAGCTGCGGGTCACCACGGCGGGGCGGCGATCAGTCGGCGGGCGGCGTCCTCCGCTTGGGGTGGCCGGAGAGAGGGAGCTGGGGGTCCTCACGGCGGGGCGGCGATCCGTCGGCGAGCGGCGTCCTCCGTTCGGTGTGCCTGCAAACAAGCCGGTGGCCGGGTCTTCCGGCGCCGGCCCTCCGACGCTCAAGTCAGGGAGGGGGCAAATAGTGTTGAAGAGGAGATAAAGTGTTTGTAGAGCGTGTAATTCCCCCCCCCCCCCCCCCCGCCTGAGAAGCCAAGGTTCCCTTTTATAGGCGGGGGTCGGTGTACCTGTGATGTAACGGGGCGAGGCCGTAGTACGGCTTGGCTTGTTGTCCAGGTCGGCGCACGGTCAGGCGAATTATTACATCGATGTCGGCGGTGAGGTCGTCGTACGACCTGAATTGGGGCGCTGCCAGGCGAATTATTGCATCGGTGTCGGAGGTATGGCCGAGATCGGGGACTTATCATGGTTGACTAGACTCTGCTGGGCTAACTTGCCGTGGAGAGCCGAGGATCCGTAGATGTCAGGAGCCATGCGCATTAATTGTGGAGTGAGCCGGAGATCCGCATTAATTGTCGAGTGAGCCGGAGATCCGCATTGATTGTTGAGTGAACTGGAGGTTTACAGTAGCCATGCGCAATAAATGCTGAAGCAGCGGTAGGGTATGGTCCTCAGTTGGACCTCGGAGGAGTACGGCCGTAGTAGGTGGCTGACAAGGGTAGACCTTGAGCATCAGGATTTTCCTAGGTCGGAGGTCTCGAGGTCGGATGTCTTGAGGTCGGGCGTTTCGAGGTCGGACGCCGACTTTGGCCGTTCAGGGTCGGCGATTGTGCGGCTTCTTGGGGGCATTTATGTCACTTGGGGGGAAAAAACTTATTCCCCCAACACAACCATAAATGTAACGCAAGTTGACAGAACCGTCATTAATCAACGGCACCATTATAGCAACATAGCGGGACCGTTTACGGCAAACTAATTTGCTCTTCAAGCGAGGGCATATCCGTCATCGGAGGGCGAGGAAGTGCAGTGGCCCTCCTGTAAATGAGTGGAACAGTAAGGGCAAACAGCACGGATCTCGTGGGCGATGAATTGGCGACGTCGCCGCGTGGAGGATCCCGTCGGCCGACCAAAAGATCGGAAAACCCACGAGGCCGGTCAGATCGCCGCTCCTTTCGTAAACAACCTTTATTGTTGTTATTATTATTTTATGGGTACAACGTAAACCGCCTTTTTAAACCCCCCATCTATCCTTCTTCTTCCGAACCCCGGTTTATCCGAAAACGAACCCCGTTTATCGCTGCACGTGTCACCTCATCAAAACCATGTGCTCTGTTTCACAACATGTATCCGATCCTCCACCCATCCTCCTACTGCCGCTGCAGCAGATCAATGTCGCATGAATAAGTCTAAATTATGACCGCTACTTATTCTTATTTATTTATTTATTTATTTTTAGGGTCTTTCTTCTTTTTTTTTCTTTCTTTTTGAAGACCCAAGTGGGTCGGGTCGATGCAAGATTTGACGGGTTTGAGCCAGAGGTTGGGTCTCGTTTCAGGTCAGATTCGCGTTGGTTTCGGATCCCGGTCCACCCGACCTACTAGCACCGGCAACATTGCCTTTTATATTTATATTTTTTTTCTTCTCTAGACAAACGAAAGAAAAATGTGGTGAGAGAGTGTGTGAGCCTGTCAGGGAGAGAGAGAGAGAGAGAGAGAGAGAGAGAGAGACGTTATAAGAGATCTGAGAAGAGGGGGAGGGGAGAGAGAGAGGGGAGGGGGGAGGAGTAGAGGAATGGTGTGAAGGTAGTCGTCCTCTCTGTTTCTCCTTGCGCTTTTGTTGCTGTTTGGAGGGAATCTCACTACCACCGGAGAATGAGGCGATTCCCTCTGAATCTGTGCAGGAATTCTTAGGATCTGAGGGCGGAGTGGGGATCAGAAGAGAAAAGATTCCAACTTGGCGAGGATTCTCTGCTGAATGAAGAGGTCTCTGCGGCGATTTGGGCTTGCGGATTGGATTTGGAGCTGGGTGGTATAGAAATGGTGAGCATTTGCTGAGAAACCCGTGACCTCTTGGGGGAAGAAAGGGGATTTTGGGAGATGGTATTGCGTTGTTGGTGCTCTGGTCTTGTGGTTTTTCAGTTAAAAGGCTGTAGGTTGTATCGCGCTGTGGACTGGGTTTCTAGAGTTTGAGAGTATAGGGTGTCTGTTGTCGAAGCTTTGAAGTTTCCTCGGGGGAAAGGGTAAGTTTCTTTTATTTAGCTTAGGGTTTCCTAGTGTTCATTAAGGCGAGTTGGGGTTTGGGTTTTGATCTTCAAGGAAATTCCTAAAAGAAGCTTGCAGACAGGTGGGATTTCTCGGATTCTCTTAACTGAATTGGGATTTCTCTGGTTCTTTCTCTGGTAGCGGTGTTTCTCGTAGAAAGGTAAGAGATTGGATTGATTCGTTAATTTATTCCCTTCTTTTTAAAAATTGTGTTCGCTTCCCTCTGATTCTTTAGCAAATTTCCTCCATTTTTTAAGAGTTTTCGATGACCTTCATGTTTATCGTGGATCTTTTTTTTTAGTGCATGCCTTAAAGCTAATTTTTAGTTCTTCTTTGCTTCGAGTCGTTGTCTTCAGGAATTTGCGAAAGAAGGAATTGTTGATGGTAGAAGATTCGATGGCTTTGCTTTGTTAAAAGGTGAGAGCTTTCTAAGTTTCACTGCCGGAATTATCGTTAGGCGAAGTGGTTTTTATGTCCAAAACTAAAAGAAATCTTGTTTCCTTCACAGCATTCGCTGAAAAAATTAGTCGGAGACTAATCAGAACCATGATCACATTCAGCAGCGAACCTGTCAAAGAATCGATGAAGGACGCTGATAAGTGCTTGGACTCCCAGCTCTGGCACGCATGCGCCGGAGGGATGGTTCAGATGCCGGCGGTGAACTCCAAGGTGTACTACTTCCCCCAGGGCCACGCAGAGCACGCCCAAGGCATCGTGGACTTTGGGAGCTTTCCCCGTGTCCCGGCGCTCGTCCTTTGCCGGGTGACTGTTGTGAAATTCATGGCAGATCCGGAGACGGACGAGGTGTTTGCCAAGATCCACATGGTTCCAGTTCGATCCAATGAGCCGGACTCTGGCGATGATGATGGAATGGGCCTCGGTAGCAACGCGGCTGATGTACAGGAAAAGCCTGCTTCTTTTGCCAAGACGCTGACCCAGTCGGACGCCAACAACGGTGGGGGCTTCTCTGTTCCTCGCTACTGCGCCGAGACCATCTTCCCGCGGTTGGACTACTCGGCGGACCCTCCAGTCCAGACTGTTCTTGCCAAGGATGTGCATGGCGAGGTTTGGAAGTTCAGGCATATATACAGAGGGACCCCTCGCCGCCACTTGCTTACCACTGGGTGGAGCACTTTTGTGAACCAGAAGAAGCTTGTCGCTGGCGATTCGATCGTGTTCCTGAGAGCAGAGAATGGGGATCTCTGTGTGGGGATCAGACGGGCCAAAAGAGGGGTCGGTGGAGGGCATGAGTCTCCGTCCGGGTGGAATCCCCCCACCGGAAACTGTGTCTCAGCCTATGGGGGTTTTTCTGTCTTCCTAAGGGAAGAAGAGAATAAGTTGATGAGAAGCAATGGAAATGGTGGTAACTTGGATTCTGGTGGTAATATGAGGGGAAGGGGTCGAGTGAGGGCCGATTCCGTTATTGAGGCGGCAACACTTGCCGCTAATGGGCAGCCTCTCGAGGTAATCTACTACCCAAGAGCTGGTACACCTGAGTTCTGTGTGAAAGCTGCAGCGGTGAAGGCAGCGATGAGAATCCGGTGGTGCCCGGGGATGAGATTTAAGATGGCTTTCGAAACCGAGGACTCCTCGAGGATCAGCTGGTTCATGGGGACGATATCTTCTGTTCAGGTTGCAGATCCGATAGGATGGCCTAATTCACCTTGGAGGCTTCTTCAGGTATCCTTTCTATGCAGCATACATGGACTGTGGAAATTATTATGCATTCTATTATTTTGTGTTATTTATGTAGTAATTCCTTTATCTGTGCATAGTTTGGCCTCAATGTTTTAAACTCTGGTCTCCTTTTAACTTATAATGTTGGTTTTGGACCAGCAAATTTTGTTGGCATAGAAGAAGAAAACCTTACGTTTTGGGTGCCAATCTAGTTCTGTTTACCCTTTCATTACTCCATTCATTTTACTTGTGATTTCTTGCTTCTTTCATTGTAGAAGAGGGACAGCTTTAGGGTGAACTTGTATACCGACCATTTTTATAGCCTGCATGTGTTCTTACTTATCTACCATGAGCTGCAAAGGAACTTTGCCGCAATCATTTGTGTACTATTTTTTCTACCTATGCTCAAGTTATTATCTATGAAACCTGATGTATGCTTGTATGTATTGTTAGTGCTCATGCAGATGTATTATGTTTTGCTCTAATTTTGCCTTCCCTACAATGAGACATTGCCTGGAGCTTTGCTTCTGGAATATAAATCATGCTTGCTATTTGTAGTTTTGTGCTACGTATGTTTTGTAAAGAATCCTCTTTTCTTCTGAGTTTGATTGATATGATTGATTTCTTCTGGAATCATGCATCAATAGTTGTCTTACCTGCCAAATTAGAATATCTATTCATATTACTTGCTTCTATTTCCAAATTCGGATCATCATGAATAATCACAGTATATCCTTTTTTAGCATCAACTTAATTATGGAAGACCTTGCTCAGGATTTTGTCTGCGCTTTTGGCTAAGAACATGTATATCTAAGCAGGATATAGACTAAAGGTGTTTGCATAGAAATCCGGCAGAAGCCTAGCATTATTTGCTTTCAAAAGATGAGTGCTTTATATGTATTGCTTTCAATGTAAGAGTGTATTTTTGTTGAACAACTAACTCTTAAATGATTCATTTTATTCAAAACAAATTAAAATATTTTTTTGAAGTCTCTGCATTACCATGTTTTCTGCACCTCTTTTTTCTTCATTTTGTTTGAACCTTGTGAATTATATGGCTCACTCACAAACCAACTATTTCTAGTAGACAAAATAGACGAGAGAAATATTTATTTTGAAGCTCCTCTTGTTAGTTCTAATCAACATTTGACTGAAGCTTTGATATGATATTCGACATGCTGATGATACGCGTACCTTTCTTTCCTGAGCTATACAAAAGATAACCTTAGACATGAATAACTTAATGGGTTGTATTTTCATAGACATACTTTCTTCATGACCTCCTTAAGTATCTGTTTTTTTCCTTCTGTGCATTGTACAAATGGCTCTCTTGTTTTTCAGCATCACAACCTCTGAAACTTTGTTTTTGTTTCTCATTTTTCATTTATTTCTCTAATTCATTGCTGGACTGTAACCTTCCCTTGAAATGGTTTTGCCTGCAGGTGACATGGGATGAACCAGATTTATTGCAGAATGTGAAACGTGTGAGCCCATGGCTGGTAGAACTGGTTTCTAACATGCCGGCTATCCATTTAGCACCCTTCTCACCACCGCGGAAGAAGATTTGCATCCCCCAACGCCCTGATTTTCCCATTGAAGGCCAGCTTCCAACTCCGTCTTTCCCCAGAAACCCCTTTGGGCCCAGCAGCAGCCCCTTGTGCTGCTTCCCGGACAGCACTCCTGCAGGCATACAGGGAGCCAGGCATGCTCAATTTGGTTTAGCTCTATCAGATCTCCGCCTCAACAAACTGCAGTCAGATCTGTTCCATGCTGGGCTTCACCGGCTTGATCAAGCCACTGCACACTCTAGAATCTCTACAGGACTTATCATTGGCAATCCTGCCATTCATGACAATGTGTCTTGTTTGTTAACCACTGCCACTCCATCTCAGAGAACAAAGAAATTATGCAATGGAAAGTCACCTCAGTTGGTCCTCTTTGGGCAGCCGATACTCACCGAACAGCAGATATCTTTGAGCAATTCTGGGGACACAGTCTCCCCTGGAGTTACTGGAAACAGTTCACTGGATGGTAATCCTGAAAGGACCACAAACGTATCAGATGGTTCTGGCTCTGCAGTTCATCAAAACGGGCTTGCAGAGAATTCGTCATGTGAGGGATTTCCATGGTACAGGGATCGCCAAGCATCTGAGCTTGGTCTGGAGACTGGACATTGCAAGGTGTTCATGGAATCAGAGGATGTAGGTCGCACGCTGGACCTTTCTGTCCTTGGCTCATATGAAGAGCTGTATGGGAGGCTTGCTGACATGTTTGGGATTGATAAATCGGAGATGATGAGCCATGTGCTCTACCGAGATGCAGTGGGCGCAGTTAAACAAACTGGAGATGAACCGTTCAGGTGAGGAATACAATCAGAGCTTATAGCATATGGAGTTCCTAGAGTTTGCCTCTCTTGCTGATGGAAATTTATGGTAATTGGTTTTGAGTCCGGTGTGTCCCCTTACAAGATACCGTAGCAGTGCGCCTTTCTCTCTTTTAGTAGCATTTTCCTTTTTCCCTGATATTTAGATGAACTAAATAAAGCTTTCCATGGCTTCTATCTTAATATTAAATATATCATACCCAGCTGCAATCTGTGTATGTTGTGTGGTAGACCTCTAGTAGTTGTAAAATGATGTTTCTTAGATAATTGCATCTCGGATATTACATTTTTGAGTTGTGACTTAAACATAATCCATTTTATTCTGTCTAACCATGAAGTTCAGATAAGCACATTCGCGAGAAAGGCAGTCTGCTTCCGATGGCATATCTGAACTTGAAAAATGACCTTAGCTATTCCTATGATAATCGGAAATCCTGCATTTCTGGTGGTTATATTGGTGTAGGTGGTAGTATGTTGCTTTCCACCACTTTATCTTTCTTATATTCATCCATTTGACTTAACTTGTTTTGAAAGCTTTGGAGTGTCTGAGAATTTAATTTAACTTCTCTGACAGCTATTAGTTTCTACTATTGCAGCGAGTTCATGAAAACGGCACGGAGGCTGACGATATTAGCAGATTCAGGCAGCGACAATTTAGGAAGGTAGGCAAACTCTCTCATCAAATGTACAGTTGAGCGAGCAAGTGTTGTTTAGCACCATCTTCATGGACCCTTTTGTTTATGAATGCTGATTGAAGTTCCCGGAGACAGTTTTCTCTGTTATTTCAATGCCCGGAATGGGCTCTGGCTCAAGACTTTGTTTTATCATCTTAAATTAATAGAAGGATTTTTCTTCTCATGTTTCTTCCTGGAAATTGCTGCTTCATGCATTTGTCATCAGAACCACAACCCCTTCATAGGCTTTTTGCACTTTTATCAGGAATGAATGCAGTGATGCCCCCAAAAGGATGTTTCAGAATGCGCGTAGTATGGAGTTGCAAAAAGCCTTTGCAGAAATTGTTTAATAGACTTGTATGACTGGTCGTTAGCGCCTGTTCCTATCTAGTAAGAAGATGGACATAGTTAATTACGTCTTTTATGAACCCCAACCTAAATGGTTGTGCACAGGGCGCGACGGTTATGTTCATGTTTGAGGTGGTTATAAACATGGTGATGATGATTCGAAAGGAAATTTGGGGTCTTGTTCCTCGATACTGACATTTAATGTTATTTTCAGATGAGTACTACCTGCATCATTCGTTGCATATTTCAGTGCTGCAGTTGATTCATCCAACCCTTTTTAAGACTATTTTTTGCAAGTCCTGGTTTGGTTCTACCGTAGCTGTTATATCAGAGATTCTCTATCATGAGAAGTAAAAAAAAGGAGCAGAAGCTTGGTGACGTACCTTTATATCTTTATTGTTTTATTAATGGTTTTTCCTCCTTTTGCTGGATTTGGTGGCCTGTCTTTTGCCAATGCGAGCTTCCTGGTAGGTAATGCTCATAATGAAAGAAGTCAGTTATTATAATAATTCAAAAGAATTAGATCGTTGGGAACAAAGATGGTAAAGCGACCGATGGTGGAATTGAGTCCCCAATGTAGCTATTATTGCACGAGCGATCATTAGATGTTTGTACTGGAACGAAGTTGGCCTCTCGAAAGCTGCTGCAATTTACAGCGAGGAAAGCCGACGCTTGGTGGTGTGGTACTGGGGCCTGCTTACTTTCCTAAAGTCGGATTCCTTTGATACATTTTAGAACTGCCACTCCATTGTTATTGTTGATCTTTTTCGTCTTTGTACCGATGCGTGCAGTGACTGTCTGAATTCATCAGGATTTGCATCTTTTATTGTACTTGTATTTAATGGTAAAGCCGGTGAAATAGACCCCTGCTTCATGTACGAAATATAGTTGGAAACTGGCATCCTTGCTCTCCATGTAATCCCAAAGCTAGATCGAACAAGTTTTCACCCAACTTAATATAATTTATGCTATGCAAAGGTTCATCAAACCATTGGTCGGTTTATCCTTGTAGAAATCAAGCAATTAATGTTATTTTTCCAGCAAGCAAAAGGCGTGCTGCTTTGCTTTGCATTCAGATAAAGGACCCTTCCTTTTGGGTGCGCGTATACTTATTGCTCTTTTATCCCTTTAGCTCCAAGTCAAAAAGGCCAAGCTGTTCGGCATCGGTCGCATTCAAATGGTAGGCGTCGCGCACCCAAGCATTTTCGTTTGTGCTCGTCTTTCCGGCGTCCATTATTATTCCTGCTGAACGGGATGGTCGTGGTGCATCAAATTGTTTGAAACAAAAAATCAAATTGTTACTCATTCCAGCACTTGTTTGGATTCGAAAGATGAAAGCAAAGGGATAAGTTGCCCGATTGATTCATCGCTTAAAAAGAAAGAAATTATACCTAGTATGAAAAGTTAAGTTTTTGACCATTTTTTTTTTATGGAACGATGGCATCGCTGAAACGAAAAATGGTGCTTATGAATGATGACCAGGTAAAAATATTATTCAAATTTATTATGAATATATACAATGAGAGTCCTTGGGAATCATCTCATCAAGGTAGCTGGCAAATTTTTCTTGCCTATTTCGGGGTTTGGTTGGTTGATGAGGTGTTTTTGTATTAAAATAAAAATAATAATATATATATATATATATATATATATATATATATAAAGATTAATAATCATCTCATGTGAGTGCCCATAAAGTACGCCCTCGTGTGCATTAGACTCACAATGTGTATACAATTCCACACCCTGCGGCAGGGGAAAGGAATATGATTATGATACGTGGTTATTGGGATTGCCGAACAAACCCCAAGTACCATAAAGGATTTTAATTCTAAGGACGTACGGATAATATTTTTTTAGTGATAAAAAAAGGAGAAACTTGGAGCGGTCAGCGCGGGGCAGCATCGGGTCGACTGCCTGTCCGGTCTGCCCGTCGATCCACGTGAAATGAGATTAGACCAGATGAGAGGGACAGCCACCACGACACAACGGATCGGATATCTAAATATTTTACCTATCCTCAGTCATTTTAACTGAATTTAAATAGAAATATTTTGAACAATATTTTTAAAAATTTAAAACTTTTTTATTTCGTGTCCGATTCTGACTACAATTTTGGTTTTGGTGATTTTTTTCTATCCCAATCCGACTCAAAGCTAAAATCTAAAGCTAGATTCAAAATCAAAAAATATTCAATAATTAGCACGCTTAATATGTTTCTAGACGCAACACCGTCGGCCTTAGGGCCCAAGAAAAAAAAAAAGTTTCGTCTGTGACACATTCGCCCACATGGGTGTCGGGGTCCGAGACGCTGCCATGAACCCCATCACGTGCGGTATACGCTTGCCATTGCTGTGCCATCTCGTGGATCCCACCTTCTTGTTATTGACCGGAACGTTGAGGAGAAAAGAAATTCCGAATTTGCCTTTACCTCTCCACTTTTTTATTTCTCAAGCCGGTAACACCTGGTTGGATTATTATTAACTGATTCTGAAATCATTTTCTTCTAAGCTAGCAAACAGGTTATGCTTTCTGTTTATTTCATTTTTCCTTTTATTTTAATAATGTTTGGCATGGAATTCCAGCACATATGGATGGACTTCTTACCACAATTACTGTATTTTAAAATATAAGAGCCTTCTTGCCTAGCTCATAAATAGGATTATTATTACCAAGCATCCAACAGATTATTGCTAAGCTTATGAACTCATATGGCAGTTCAGGATTTGTGCAATAAATGAATAGATAGTAGTATTGATCGGATCCCATCTTCTGGTTTACTAATCACCAGTTCTTACATCCAATCTATGGATTGAGCGACCGCATGACAATCACACCTAGCTTTTGCTATATAAGAATATATCAAAGCAGATGCTTATACTACTTATATGAAGAAATAATAAAACTAATTTTTTTCAGTTTTATGCTTGCTATTTCAGATGTAATTGGATGACGCCGGGACTTAGCGAGCATTAAACTAGGACCCTGAGATTAATCCCCTCGTTATGGAAAAGCGTTCCAATATCTCTTCAAATGGGACAAATCCAGTCAAAACGATCAAATGCAACATAATAAATGTCTTCAAAAAAAGAGTTTTACCGGCCTTCCGAGGACCTCATGGTAACGGAAGGACTCCTTGCTTTCAGCGCTCATTAGAATATATATTTTTCTCGTGGAAACAAGGGGTGCAACCGTTTTGTAAAGAGACGGCAAGATGACGCGATTCTCGAGGCATGTGTCGTCACTGCAGGCCGGTTCCTCCCGATCCGGTTTCTGGATTTTGACTCGCTCCGGTCATTAAAACCCGCCATTTCTTCCGCATCGGCTCGAACAACAAATACTTGGAACATGGCGTGGAGCGGACTGGCTATCAATCTCCTTTTGCCATTTGGTCGTGATTAATTAGTCTCCTTTCCCGGCTTATTACAGTCTATTGATTCCCCTGGGGATGGGCATGTATCTCTCGCGCGAAGAAAGTGATTCTGCTTCCCTCGCTCGTGCAAATTCACCTTTGCATCATCCACGGCCCGCTTTAAAATATGTGCAGATAAATAAATGATGGAGTTCGAAGTGCCGTGAGATCTAAGCATCTTTCGCATGAAAGACGTAACTCTGGTCTCTTCCTATGGTTAAATATTCTAACTATTGTACTTGTTTTGCACTTAGATACGTCGACGTGCTTGAGTAAAGCATGCACATTGGTCAAATGGGTAAAATCTCTTATAATGATGCAAGAAATTTGGTTTAATTCATTGATCACATCTAATATGAAAGGTAAAGATAATAATTTTGTTATTTCAAAGGGGAAAAAAAAAATAGAGAGAGAGAGAGAGAGCGCTATGTTGTGAGCTTTATTTTAATTATCACAAAAATCAATGTTTTTGGATGGGATCCAATGTTCATCCATTCGAACACTTGTGTCAGTTGCTTAAACTTACCATATGTGAAGAGAAGCCAGTGGACAAAGACTAAAAAGCATCCTAAAATGTTACCACAATTTATGGCCAAATTTGGCACAAGAATATGGAAAAGTTAAAACAAGAATACATATTCCTTCCCATACTAGAATATGCCATATATATATATATATATATATATATATATATAGAAAACATAGATATCTGAGAGGAAGAGGCGGGGTAAGTAAAAACGTAATGGAAAGCGGGATAGGAGTAGAAGGACATACCTCATGCATGCATATATCAAGGGAATTGGCATTATATGATAGAATAGATTTGGTCAAATAACTTTGTCTTTGGCTAGGCAAATTGAGTGACTTTTCAGGATATTTTTTATCCATATAAAAAGGGGAAGGAGTTAAATTTTTTCGTGTGTACCCTTGAAAAAATGTAGTTTTTATCCTCTTGTTAACATGCATGTTTGCTGGTGTTAAACCTATTCCAGATCCTATTCTCATGCTTGAGATAGCTTGAATAAGTCCAGCATTCGGGCCTGGAATAGATTATTAATAATATCAATTTGCGTGTGGTTTGGTTGGTACTTGTTGCACAAAGAAAGGCCCAGAGCGGGCGTAACGAGACCGACGTTCGTCCGCAGAACAGGCGGATAAAACAGCAGTGGCCTGCACGTCCAGTCATCGTACTCGTGCACCGGTGAGCTGCCTCACCATCTGAGACCAGGAGAGACGTAATACTTTTTTCTTTTTTAACATCAACAGCCATAAACATGCTGTGTAAAGTAATGTAATTTTTCTATAAAGTGGATATATTACACGACTATAATATAAATATGTTCATGAAAACCGGAAAAGAAAAAGATTCGCAAAGGAGGGAGAGTCGCAGATGAAGCTTCAGGTACGATTAAAGTACTTCACTTTTTCCTTGCAAACTATGCATGAGTGACTGTAAGTGATGCAACTGGAATAGTTACCCATCAACTATTTAGCTTTTCCCCTCCTTTTTTTCATGAGATTCCTATGTTATCCTACACCAGCTTGCCCCGCTTCGTGGCGCAAGGAGAACGGTCCTAGAAATAGAGCTGGTGCAATTCGTGAAGGTGAGTGGCATGCTCAGCGCGCTGTTAGACCTCAGACTTCCCCAGGGAGCGACTTCACCGTACCAATCACAAAAAATTAAAAGAACGATAGTGGTATACGAAAGACTCGATCCCCTTTGCCACATCGCATGCTACCGTTCGACAGAGTTTTTGTTAATGGAATTGGGGTTTCTGGGTTTGCCCTCACTTGCCCCTTCAGCTTTTAAGATTCAGTATTATTCTCTCATAGGGTATCGACTCGGTTAAAAAAAACTGGATGGTAAGAGAAATATACAACCCGCGTTTGCTTGCTCCAGTGAGGACATTTTATTGAATGCATCCGTATGTGTTTTGTATGAATCATCCGGTCTAGTTAAAAAAAAAAAAAAAAAAAAAAAAAAAAAAAAGAAGGAAGGAAGAAGATGACGACCACATTTAAATGGAACGTAATTCAGACCCTTCGGGTGTCTGTTTCGAACAGACTACGCGGCAAATCATGCTGATTCATCTAACCAATCCAAAATGTCGAAGTTGACCACAATTTAGACATTACATGTTTAGATGACATCTAACTAAATTTGATATTGCAAGTTTAATATGACGTTGCAAATAAGTCTAAATTAGAACATGTATATTTTAGTCTGGTCTAACTAAACTAAAATACACATGTTGTAAGTTAAAACACTTCTCGAGAAGAATTATATCAAGATAGCAGCCTTTAGTCGTTTACTGCTTCACAAGTAGACCACGAGCTATATTTCATTTCAGTTTAGGCAACTGCAAAACTTCATGGCTGACATTACCACAAGCAAACTAGTAAAATGCCTCATAACTAGATATCAATCATATGTCCAGGAACACCAGTACTCACTCATATGTCCACAAACAAACAAACGAGATATCAATCATATGTTTAATTAAATTTCCAGATCGAACATGCATACAACAGTACCCATTAGTCATTGTTGCCGACTTCATGGCTCGTATCAATTACCAAACTGCATACATTTTTACCATAAGCGACGCCTGCATGCATTTGGAACAACCAACTCACCTGCATACGAGACCACATCAATCGCGTGAGACATTTCGCTTTTACAGCAGTAAGAATTTTATAAACCAAAAAACCAGAAGCTTCCTCTAACAACAAGGCCTGAATCACCCTGCATATATATATATATATATATATATATATATATATATATAGAGAGAGAGAGAGAGAGAGAGAGAGAGAGAGAGAGAGAGAGAGGAAGCCAAATAACTGTATTCTATAAAAAGTAATACAAGCTAATGCAGAAATAATCGAACAAATGATAGAAATGAACATCCATAATTACAGCCATGACATCACTGAATACTATGGATTCATGCCATGCCAAATTTCTATTTTATGGATTTCAACCAATTGCTACCAGCAAGTGAGAGAGAAAGAGAGAGAGAGAGTGAGAGTGAGAGAGAGAGAGAATTAACGAGACCAACGGTGCACCGCATGCAACAAATTTTAAGATCTCCAGTGTGCACCACATTATCAATTCTCAACAGTTAGTAGTGCTTTATTTATATATTGATAGCAGATGATATAACTAGAAAAACAGAACAGTAGACACTCAAGGCTTTGGCACAAATGACTATCACATCCTACAACAAATTCTGCAAGTTGCAGGGAGATATTCTAACAGGCCTAAGATCACTCGTCTTGATTATTAGGCAATCATCACAACCACCTATGACATTGGTTTGGTGAATGACTTCTCTTTCAACAGATAATATGTTCTTAGCAATTCATCGATGCAAGCCAGGCAATTTTCCCTAGCCTGACAAATTTTCATCCATTAGACATTCAACCCATGGATCAACTTCTTTAGACATCATTCAGATCAACATCGGATCTTGTTGAATCATCTGTGATGAGCAAATCATCCATATCTCAATTAATCATCATACCGCAACAGGGAGTTTGCAAAAAGCAGACAATCTGCCATCTGACTTACTCAGATGTGGTTTCTATTTGAGTGGGTGTTGATGCAGCCACTCAGTTGATATCCTGGATACACATCAAAGGGACTTGAACCTTAAAAGTCCTCCATGAGGATGGTATGAAACTACTAGACCAAGCCTGGGTTTGTTCCTATTAATCTACTGCCCAACTGGTTCCGCCTTTGGTATACACTAATGCATTCGTTGAAATCGTGCTTCAAGACAGGCAATCCTTAAAAATTCTCTTATCTTGCTCCCGACAAGTGTGATCCAACACTTGAATAAGAACTCAAAGCTGAAAGACGAGCTAATTTATGGCTGATCTCTGAGACCCAAAACTTCAAAAGAAATCAAGACGTGCCTATTTCTATATTTCAAGTATAGGAATTCAATGCTTACCAATTCTTAAGTTCTAGCAAGGCGGTAAGCAGAAACATCAGAACTATCTGGAAGGCTAATACTCCTCTTAGGATCATCATTTTCTTTTTGCATAATTATTTCCAAGAAACAAGGTGCTTAGGACGGATAAATCTTTTAAATGCTGGTTTGTTGTACAGTTGCTTCAAAGTCATCCTCATGGAGAGAGGATATGATAAAACCTAAAGCTCAGCCAGTTTAGTACATGACAACTTTGGTGACACGTGGCCAGTGTGGCTGGAAAGATAGGCATTCTAATAATAAGATGAGAATGCAGGAAAGAGTCTGGGGGGTATTCCATTCCACTATTTATGAAGATTAGAGGATCAAGTGAACACCTAAATGTTGTGAGAGAGGCTACTCTTGGTAGTTTTTATTCTCAGCTTCCATCCTTGGACTCAGCTTTCTTACCCTGTTAACCTCTACTGGCCAGTCGAAGCAGTACTGAGTACCAACTACAACTTGTCAGCCAACCACCCCAGCACTGTTTTCCAGGTGAACCACAATGCATCCTATTTCTGCGACCCCCCCCCCCCCCTCCCCTCCTTTTCTCATCTGATCAAACAGGTGCCAACCCATGCCTTGTGTTGGTATGGCACGCACCATGATATGTATTGTTCTGGCCAATGCATTATATGTACACACTTTATTGTAAAGATTTGTTTTAGAAGCAACATTGCATCGCATCTCCATTGCAAGCACATTCGGAAACTGGAATTGATATTTTTTCTTTTAGAGTTGACAACAAATAGCATATAATGTTCACAGTGGTAATCTGACAGTCACTTGTAAAAAGTATGTTATACTATTAATACCACACATGGTCGCATATCAGATCTTCCAGCAAACAATTTTCATGAGTGACTCCTTAATTGGCAATTCGTCTTTCAGTTTTTGATTTTGACAATTGCAAAGGCAAGTGAAACAGCATGATAACAGTGCATTGGGACTCATTTTAAGCAGAGCTTGCTAAAAAAATTGCAACAGTTTGATATAGTCATGCAAATTGAATAGCATTTCTTATTTTAGTGCCAACCAAGATCTGCAAAAATTATTTCATGTTCTGAAGATGCCATCGATTTATTTACCATAATGTGGTCTCAAGAAAGTTCCTTCTTAGTATATTAATTCAGCACTTGTTTCTCTAATAAGCCTACTTAGGATGATGGAACTCTTAACGTAAGAGGCCAACAGGCTTATAAGTAAATAACTGAAGCATCATTGTTAAGCTGAAGGAAGAGAAATCAAAACTGAGATCCATCATTTCAGCAAATAAGATGCTTTCGTGAAAAGGTGGTTCCTTAAAGAGAATAATTTCTAGAGATCCTGTAAATAAATCAGCATGTACTAGAAGTATTCCGTATATGTTGTACATTGTAAGCCGAAAAAAGATTTGATGTGTGCTATGGACGATAATACCAGGCTTCATGCATAAGGTTGATTCTGAATTAGGTTACCACAAAGTCAACTAAGTGCCTCTAACATAAATTTTTCAAATTTAGAGATTGCATGATGCGACAATGTGAAAGGATTCCATTTCTCCTCTTCATTCATCAGTAAATGAGGTGATTAGAAGTTTGCACCAGCAAATTCCAATAATTTAAGTGCATGCATTGTTTGCCAGGGTATCGAAGTACCTACATTTGCAGAATTACAACATTTAAATTATCAAGTAAATTCATGCTAGGAAAGTGGAAAGCATTAGGAGTAGTTATCAAACAGTGTGTATTTTCAGTCACAGAGTGCTTATATCAAGGATCAACAGTAAGCTCATATCATTATGCAAGTCATCCATGGAAATGTTCTCAATATCCAAGAGCATGTACCATAGTATTTACTATCTGCAGATGGTTTAGGGACAAGTGAAGAAAATGGAAAGGAAGAGAAGAGAATTTCTAACATGAGAAAATAGAAAGGAAGAGATAGAAAAAAAGAAAAGAATTTTGGATCCAAGAGACAAGAAGAGAAAGGAAAAGCAAAGAACTCTAGAAGCAAGAGGAAACAAAAGAGAAGTAAGCTTCTCTTCTCTCCAAATCTCTCCACTAAGTTTCTCTTCTCTCCAAATCTCTCCACTTTTGGAGAGATCAAAAAAGAGGGTTTGGAGTTAAAACACTTCTCTATTTCTCCTCTCCTAACTTGTCTATCCAAACAAGGGATTTTAATTTTTTCTTCCCTTATCTCCTTACTAAATTCCTAAACAAATGAGAGAAACTGGCTAGATCTTCTCTACTTTTCCTAACAAACAAGCGAGTCCTGCTTTCACCCACTTCTCCTATAACCAAACAGGGAATTCTTGCTTTCTGTCGTCTCTTTCTCTTCTCTCCAATTCCCTCAATCCAAACAAGGCTCAAAGAAATTAAAAAAAGCTGGATTAGGAGAGAAGAGATTTCTCTCCGTTGCTCTTCTCTCCTTATTTTACAATCCAAACAAGAGATTCTGACTTTCTCTTCACCCCCTAACCTAATGAGGGGTTCTAGCATTACCCTCACCCCCCCAACACACACACACACACACACACACACACAAAATCTCTCGATCCAGAGTGATAGTATTCATTGATAGGAAGAGCATAAGAATAAATGCTAAATTGAGATAAAAATAAATCTTACATGTTAATGGTTTAAACTCTGTTAAACATAAAGAAAGTACAATACAATTGCAATTTGGATGACAATAGTAAGAGTTCTGATTGATTTGTTCTAAAGGAACTATTAGTAAAAAACCAGAGGGAAAGATAAATGAGAAATACATAAAACTAGAGTTGGATGGTTGAAGTTGCAAGAAGCTATTGCGGTGTTTTTGTAATGGATGTATATGTCAGCAACTCAATTTAAAAAAACTACGGAAGGCAATATAGGCCACGATGATATACAGCTCAAAATGTTGTGCAATAAGGAGGCTTAAAAAGGTGTAGTAAAAATAGGAAAGTCAAGATGAATGAGTGATCAAACTAGAAAAATCAGGATTTTTAATAAATAAGGCATATTAAAGAACCCGAAAAAATTCCTGTTGAGATGGTATGAACACATAAAAACAATTATCTGAATTTCATGAAGAAAGGTATTTGAATCTCAAAGTTCGGAAGAGAAGAATAAGATGGATGGAAGTTAAGAGAAAGGATTTTATACAAAGCTCGCAATAACATCACAAGTAGCCCTTCACAGAAATCAGGTTTGATGGTAATGGTTATGGTAATTTGGGTAAATATGGATTTATATTTGATGGATCAATGAAATGATTCTTTCAAGGGTTGATTGTGTCAACTTTGGCAAATCAAACCATATAGCCATTGTTCCAATTACTATGCTCCGCGCATCTCTCTTAGCATGGACATCTGTAATACTCTCTTCACCTTTGCAAGGTACAACTTGCAGCACTCAAATTTTGTTAGACGACAGGATTTTGCTCATTTAATTACAAAGATCCCACCTTTCTACTCTTTTTTTCTTCAAACCGTGCTTGACCCAATTCGCGAACCCACTCAAACTACGATCCAAACAAGCACACCGTTCCAGAAGATAAAAACCAGAAGCTAGTAATATCCAAAAGGACCTCATCCCAAATAGATGAAATACGAAAAAGAATCTAAAACAAGTTTTAAATTAATTTGAAAACCCACGTTTCTAGTCACATGTTGAATCCAGTCGGTTCATCATCCAGACATACCACTGCACGAAATAAAAAGCAGAATCTTGAAAGAAAATGCCCGAAACAGTCTGGAAGGATGGGTAATTTAATTCTAAGAGACCAGATTTTCTATACTCCAGCCCCAATTCTCAAAAACCCAGTCAGGCTATCATCCAAACACACCAAATACTTAGAAATTCAGAGAAAAATAGACAACCACGGAGATGAGGGATCGGGTAAGATCACCTTCGATTAGTTGTAGTAGAGCTCGAGGCCCATGCCGTCGTGGATCTCGTAGTCACGCAGGGTGATGTGGTCCTTGTAGATGTTGTACCACTTCTGGATGCGGATCTTCTCGGCCTTGGTCCCGGTCTGCGCCGCCACTAGCTTCTTGAGATCGCCGATCGTGTCGTCCTCGTTGCACTTCACCCGCACCTTCTTCCCCAGCCGATCGTTCAGCACCACCTCGATCATCTTCGCCGACCTTCGCCCTTCGATACCCCCACCTTTTCTTTATCAAAACCCTAGCCCCTCTTTCGCTCTTCTTCGCGTGGGCTCGCCCACCGTGTTTTCCAGCTTATTATTGCTCATGGTGCACGTGCTTATGTACGCGTGCCTAAAAAAATAATTTATAAATTAACGGCGGTAATGCGGAGAAAGAGGATCGTAAATTTATGAGAACATCAATTTCGCATTTTTCTTCACCGCAAAAAACAACATCGGTTAGGTTTAGGTACATAATTAGCCTTTTGATAAATTATACACTGAACTGGCTAAATTATAGGGAAAGTTCTAGAAGCCTCGGAACTATTTTAATATTATTATTTTGCATCTATATGATTATATCCATAGCAGCCATATTCATCCATTTTCTTTATTATTAAAATTCATCCAAATGCATACATATGACTGATGGTTCTTGACCTCCACTTACCTGTTCTAGATCTTTATTTCTCCATTTTATCATGCATCCCTATATTGCTAGCACTATCTTTTTTTTAAAAAAAATGACACTTTATTTAGTTCAAAAATATCGAATTCCTAACTAGTCATATCGACATAAAGATCTAAATAAATAGGCAAAGTAATAAATATTTAAAAAAGAATAGGTCCTTCTATCCTTGAGACATGTATAATTGAGTGACAGACCCGCATCTTAAGATATATATATCCCACCTTTGAACCCATCTCAAATATAATACCCATCTCTGCCGAGAAATACCCATATTTGCCCAGACCAAAACAAGGGGCAAGTTCAATTTACATAATAATATGGGTAAGGATTTGGGTTGCGAGCTAGAAACGTCTCATTAGAAATTGAATTCAATATAACCCATAAAGTTGGCTTAATAATCCAATACCTTTCTAAATTTAGCGTGATCCAAAAATATAAATCTCAAATCTTGCATCTCTGCACCTATCTCTTGATTGATCAAAAGGATTTGTGGATTTCACATCAAGAAAAAAAAGAAATAGGTAGCATGGAGACCGGACAAGGATATATGCAAAAGGATCAGATTTCATACAATAAGAGCAACTATATTAGCTGCCATGAATTGATCAAGAATGCGAGATAAGGAACATAAGATTTTAAAAATGTACCTATATCAAGTCCTTTAAGATTTCCAATTTGTACCCATAAAAAATCCTGCTTTTTCTAAAATTCTTTTATATAGAAGAAGGACATATAGTAGAAGGGCACATGTCCATCCATGTTATAACACTCGAAAAAAAAAAAATCTAACATGTATCTGGGGTAACTGAGTGCTAGTTTATTTTAAGGTAGCTACTTAAAGCAACTTACACAACAAAACTTGGTTATGTAAGTTTTAATATTGGTCTAAAATAAGTTTCGAGTAAGATCATCAAGAATTAGCCTTTATTTTTTACCATTCTTTCAATGCTTAGCATTTTTAGATGACTAACGCTTATCATGTTTCAAAAAAGGAAATGACATTATTGTGGCGATGCAAAATTTAAGCAAAGCTGATGGTCATTCAAAATTAGAGGTTGAAAACACGGACTTAGAAAGTGCTTCGAATAAAATCATCAGAAATACACCTCCATAGTGTTTAACAGAGGATAAAAGAGCATAAACAGTCTTTTGCCATAAATTTTAAAAATATTTACTAAAATAAAAATAGAAACTATTTTCTAACTAGACAAATCTAAGGTACCAACACCACTGCAGAAATCTCTGTACGTCAAAAATGAATGTGTTTTGAAAGATCAAGGTGACAGATTCGGAAGCATGCATTTATCTCTATGGAACGTGCATGATTCCCTAGCAATTTCTCAAGACAGATAGATGTACATGTTGGCACTTCATGCAACGGTCTCTGGTGGCTTTCATGCATTTGCACTATATTTAGAGAGGAAGAAAGGAAGGGAAAAGGAGAATCTTCCATTCAATGTCTATCTCATCAGATATCAAAAGTTTGTCATGATAATTCTCGTTCAAGCAATCTCAATTCCCTTTGCTTCTGAAGCAGTGGTGGTAAAAGCTGTGAGAGCAGCAGTTATGTTTTTGCACCTCCCGTCAAAGGAGTTTTCTTTGACATCACTTTATCCCTTCCCTCTCCTTCCGTTCACCTGGTGCCATCACGAGTGTTGTGTTCTTGCTCCCAGGAGAGTATAATTAAAATGTAGCATTGAATAACGGTTTCCTTTCCTTTTCTGCAGCCTTCTCCAAAAGCCATTCCTGTCATAACGGCACCTTTTTTCAGTTGACATACATTAGTTATCCTCTTAAAAATGCTTTGAAAAGAAAAGGAAAGGAAGAAGAAGATTCTAACAGCATCCTCATTTCTCATGCCAATCCCATACTTTTTGGCTCCTCCTCTATAAAGCACCCTCTCATCCTCAAAGGTAGATTGCAGATATCCCACCATATACCTAGATATATACATTCCTAGAGAGAGAGAGGGCCTTCGAAGAATGTCCATGGAGGATGACAAGAGACAATATCAGTGCTTAAGAAAGTACGAAGTTATTGTTAAACAGGTAGCTTGCTGCCTGCAATGGATGTGGATTCTCCCATGCCTCTTTCCGTCGCATTTAATAATCATTTGCTAATTTGTATCATACTTTTTAGCCTTAGTTAAATTGATATGGCGTTAGTTTATTCTTCAGCTTTTGTTCCTCAAAGGCTTTCGTGGATTGAATTCGGCATTTGCTTGCATTATTTATCTCATACTTCGTTGTACTTGGGGCCATGTTGTGTAGCAAGGTGAAAAGAAGTTGTAAAAAATAGGAGAAAGGTGGATTTCTGATTGGAAACTACAACTGGGGATGCAAAGGAAACTAGCTGAAGACCAATTGCCTTGAAATTCTAAAAGCTTGCTTCAAATATTATATGAAACATTAGATTATTTTTCTATTCATTTCTTGTAGTTCCTCAACCTATGCAGTAAGTTTTCATGCATCATAACTTCTATGGTGACTAAACCCACTTAGTTTTCTGAATATGTTATCGTGTGATGTGAATGATGGTCATATTCCAAATGTTGTATGCTTTGGAAAAAATGACTACTTATGCTTGCATTAGAGCTCATCTTTATGTTTTGGGCCAAGCCATCGTGATAAAACAAGTGATCGTGGTAATTGAATGTGCACAGTTTCTCAAAATCATCTTCTTTCACATAAAATGAAGGGTAAAATTATTCTATAAAGACGATTTCATAGAAATAAAGCAATGAACGGATATCATCCACTAGAGAGGAGAAGAAGAAAAAACGATTTGCTAGGCTTCTCGACTTTTGTACTTTAGGAAGAATTTATATAGTGCATGAACCTTTCATGATGTCCTGCATACCTTTGCCCTTTTATAAGGTGTTACTCAATTGAACCAAGATAAGGATTTAGACAACTTAATGAGAGCATCAATGGTCTATGTTTCATGGATGGTTTCATATGGGCTTCTGCTTCTATCACCAAACTCTCATGGTGACACCAGTTAATGTCTTCCGCAAGCCGAATAATTTTACTAGCCTAGAAAAGTTGGGATTCATTTTTAACAATAATGTACAGTGGACAATCCATAAAATCCATCAAAAGAAGGCAATGATGGATGTGTTTGTGAAGGTTATAATTATGAAGTTATGGAAATAGAGCATTTCAATTCTTGAAATTTGTTTATCTTAGCTGGCTGTCTTATCACAAAAGTACATCTGTTATACCTCTTTCTTATGGCATAAAAATTGCTTAGACTACAAGGTTGTTATCTACTTCTTTTCTTTTGACAAAAAGAAAACTAAATAAGATTACTATTTGAAGCAACTGATTAGATGTCTATGTTTTTTTTTTTCGGTTTGATGAGCTAATCGGCATGGTGGATACAAGAATAAGGCCATCCAAGAGATGCAGGGTAGCATCAGTAAGTTATCTCTTGCAAATAAAGTTCAAGATTCCTTCAAGCTCACAGCATCTTAGATTAAAATCATGTTGTAAATTATGTAGCCAATCACTGTGGATAATGTTTTGCATGATGCTTTCAAGAGCCACCATCACTATTACACTTTTTTTGTATTATGCCTCTTCTTATATGATATCTCATTATCCATGAAAGACTTTTCTTAAAGATAATGTATTACTAAAATTGTTAATTAATCTTCCTTTAGTTTTTTTCCATGATGAGTCTTTGATCTTTTTATATATGAATGCTGTGTGTTGATATTCTCTTAACTTACTTTATATACGATGCTACGTACCAACTAAACTCTTGCCCCATATATGGAGTCGTCACCTGAGTTGGATCTTTATCTAGTCTGATTTAATTTTCAAATAATAGCACACCTGGTGAGTTAGGGATTCTATTCCAACTACGTGAGGACACGTTTCTGGCATGCATTTCTCGATCATTTAATTACAAGTCTCATGCTAGCTTATATTTTATGAGAAATATAGTTTACTGCTTCCTTTTGATACTGTGCAACGTATTTAAAGCAATCGTGCAACTAAAAACTTCTCCGACGAAAGAAATTTTCTTTAGGTGTTTGGAAGATTGTTTGCAATCGATCCACTAAAAGTTTTGCCATCTAGCTAGGGATCACCTTGTCAAAGATGTACAATGAAAAAACTCACTTCCAACTCTCTCACGTTTTCACCATTATAATTACTTTCAGCATCTATTTGTCTTGTTTATTCCACCACCAATCGTTCCCTTCCCACTCTTATAATAAATACTATATAAGAGAAACAAAAATGGATTACAATGCAAAAAACAACAAGGTGTGTATTGTGAGTAAAAACTAGAAAGACTTTCTGTACGTAACTAAATGATGTTATTCTTTCTTTCTTGCAGAGCTCGAAGGGGAAGACCACAGATTCATCACAACAAACACAAACACGCATTGATGAAGTACTGATTGAGACCATAACACGATTCTTGCTTGACTTGGATGCAAGCCAGCAGGACAGCACCAAGGATTCCTAGCCCTTATCATCTATAAGCTTATGAAAATAAGTATGCATATCTAATCATATAATTTCAAGTACTACTATGTCCCTATTTCCAATTTCTAATTCCTAAAGAAATGCGTTGATGCATCCAAAAGATCTCCAAGCTTCCGACTAAATAACTCCAATGGAAAATAACTTCTGAGGAGAAGAGAGGGTGCCAAGTAGGTGGCCCTCAAGCCATCGACAACTAGTGATCAAGTTGCCCCCTCGGATCCTTTTACCCTAGGGTTTTGAGAGGATGGAGAGAAAGGGAAACGAGTTCGAGCTGAGAGCTAGGGACAGTGGGAGAGGAATGGAGACTGGCATCTTGCGAAGAGATAGACAAGAAACTTATATCTAATATCTGTCTTCGTCGGGGGGGGGTTAAATATAATAGAGCATAAGGTGGTACGTGCATTATTCCTACTATTCCTTGTTGAATGCTATTTTCTTAAATATATGATTTGTCATTTGAGTTTTAGCTGGTCTTGGCACTCCAAGTGAAGGGTTTCTTTGCACTTTGTTTGGAACATTATAGATAATATTTAACAAAATATCAATGCTGAATATGAGTCTCATGTAAAACATAGACTGATAAACATGAATATTGAACGAGCCCCTACAATGGAAACTTGGAGTCGTCAAGAGAAATTGTTGGCATTGCTATATTAAAGGTAAGTTCCTTATTGCATTTGTAGTTTCTCATCTTGTCTCCGTTGCTATAACACGATCCTTGACTAAAACAACAAACTTTACATCAAAAAGACTAGAACAACAAACTACGTGCATCTCCGCTTTCCTTACCTCCATAAATACTTCCATATTATATTACGTGCCCCATTCTTGATCTGATTCTTACTTTGTAAGAAAGAGAACCAAGAGATAAAAATTAACTCGTGAAACAGATCTCTCTAAACTACCATCGACTATGATTTCATGAAGTTATGAGTATCCGAGAAGATCCTACCAGTTGCATTGTAAAACTGAACACATAATGACAGAAAAGGGTTTGGATGCATGGCGGCCACAAATTTAATGCTTCATAATACAACTTAGCACAAGAACTCTAGATCTGCCAAAAAAATAGTGATAATTATCACAAATCCAAAGACAAAATAAAAACAATAATATTTAAAAATCATGTTCACTAATGCCAAAGCAAGTACAAAAGAGACAAGAGTGGCGCATAAACAGAAAAAACATCAATGATTGACAACAAATGGCATTTTAACTTGTTATGCACGTCTTCTAAAGCACCGCTCATAGTTCCACAATGACTCGCAAAAATATGAAATGTTATCTTAGAGCACAAATTTGATGCATCATTCAACCAATACAGAAATTATGCATAATTCAAGAAATTTCAATAGTTCATGGAATATTGACCCTACAATTATTAGAACGGCAAATATAAAATTGCAAACTGCCTTGGACATCAATAAAAAAGTAACCAGAATTAAAAGTATTAAGAAGACACGAACGATGATATGCCTTGAAACCTATCTCTGTTGATGTGGGCACATCGACCAATAATAGTTTACCATATGGCTGTCATTAAAAACCGTCATAATTCCATTTAATTTTTTCCAACGATCAGACGTTACAACTCTGCCCACGGTCGCACGTAGTTAGGCCCCGCTTGTATAACGCATCGGCGGGTGCCGAGCAATTAAAGTGCCTAGCCGTCTTCCTCGATGACGAACACCGACTCTTGCCTATATAAGTAAATACGTCCTATTGGCACTCTCTTGATGTACTGTATACCCACTCTGCCATATCTCTCTCTCTCTCAAATCTTCGTTGTTTTCCCTAAGATTCCTGTTTGACTCAGCTATCAGGTCCTTTTTCTGTTTTAGGTCGGACAACTAGCATCAGTGTCCTCGTACTAGTACAACCATTGCCGACCAGCTCATCTTCTTCGGCTCAGGGCCTGATCTTCGGGGAGCTTGGACCAACCTTGCGGGTCCAACTCGAGCGGCCTCATCGGCACAAATCTTAAGGCACCCCGTAGCCAGGCCGGAATTTAGCGGCACTACGTGGATAAGCTTAAAATCATAAGAACCCACTTTGGAGTAATTACTGCCATGGTAGCTTCCCAAGATCTACCATGCAATCGTTTGTGCTTTCCACGCGCTTTCTAAAAGCTCGTTTCACACTTCTCAGTTTTTGTCGCCGGTTCTGCCATCTTTTCACGAAAACGGTAATGACGCTCGGTCCCTGGCTTCCAGCTACAGTGTGCTAAAAATTCAAAGACGGAAACAGGATGTGGCCACAGACGTAATCGTTACCCAACCAAGGACCAGCATGCACGTACTGGCAAGATATATGCTGAGATCGTTAGCTTTATCTCGTTCGGTAGGATGTTTTAATCGGGTAGCTGGTCGCTGACGGAGTCCATATGGTGCAATTAGAAATCCTGTCCTTTTAGTCTCCTTTCATTGTCCCCCGATCCAATTGTCAAGAGCCAACAACCGCCACGACGACAACTCGACCCTGCAACTATGATACTGTAGAAGAGGAGAGAAATAAAGGGCATAAGCACGAACAATCCACCACAAACACGCACAGAGAGATGTCTTAAAATACATGAGACTTCATCCCTGAGCAACGTGCCATAAGGAAATCTTCCCTTCGGGTTACCATACGAAATTAATCTTATTACCGTCCAAGTCTCGAAACTAGTAGCTAGCCATGCATGAGACTCGAAAGAATATTCGTGTTGTTCGATCATCGTTAACGTGTACAATTCAGCCGTCTCAGATAGATTAATGGCCGTCGATCTGACTTTGTTTCATCATCGTTTGGTAGCACGTTTTACTTCTCATGCAGTGTACCATCAATTCAGGCCATGAGGCAGACAGCGTGCATGCATTTCTTCCAGCTTTTTTCCTAGAAGACGGGTGCAGCTTCGCTGTGTCAATCGCCATCTCAGATAGCACAGAGCACTCCATTATGATTTGAGCACGAATAAAGATTATTCTATGTCTCCCATCCGACATGACCGGGAACCAAACAATGGCTGTCGATCTAGTTGCGACCCATGAATTAACACGGAGGGCCAATTGCTGTCCGAGGTGCGACAACTGAGCCTCGAGCCAGGACTAGCCCATATAGGAGGCAGTGTATCGATCGTGTCATGGATGGACGGACAAACAATACCGAGACCCTTGCACTTCAACCACAGGCTAGAGATTTATACATATGAGAGAGGATCATTCCAGTTTGGTGGAAGGGAGTACTGTCAATTTGCATGGTCCCACCGCGGGACCCGCTGAGGAATGTAGGTCATTCTTCACGCATAAGTTTGGCAGCACCACATTAATTGTACGCGTGCCAAGGTGACCCTCCTGTTGGGAGTGCAAAATATTGGAAGTGTGTCAAGCAATCAAAGGTACAGCAAAAGAGAAAGAGACGTACATTCCGGAGGCGTGTCGAACAATCATCAAGGAGCTGAGAAAGGTCCCAAAGCGAAAACATGAGTACGAGTAAATCAGCTGTTTGAGGGAGTTTTAAGTGTGTCCCATTTATTGGGGAGCCATGCCCTCCCCGGCTCCCCCTCCCTGGATGGATGGCTTTTGCGCCGTACATGCATGTTTTCATGGGCCCACTCTCGTAACCCTCCATTTCACGCAACCGGAGACATGGAGGCCCCGTGCATTTGAGCGAAGTAGGCCCCCAAAGTCTGCATGCACCCAGAGAGAGAGTGAGGGAGCATCATTGCTTCCATGGGAGAAAAGGCAAGGGGTAGGGGAAGAAATGCGCGCGCGCGCAGGGGCGAGAGAGAGAGAGAGAGAGAGGATGTGAGGGATGGGAACTCTCCATCTGCCGCGTTGTTTTGTTTGTAATTAAGCTATTACCGGAGAAAGACTGGAAACAATGGGGGAAAAAGAGGGGACCAACCGTTTGTCTTGATTAGAGCCCATTAGACTGCATGATTGCACCTAAAATTTGGACGGGATTAAAGCGACCGATTAGTTTTGCTGCCCTTAATTTGCATGCCATAATGACAGCCTAAAATACCTCTTCGATGGGTTCGGTTTTAATTGTCTTTTCTTATTTACTGTGATGAAGGGTTGACGGTAGCAGCGGTGAGGAAGGACAGAAAAGAGCTTCAAAAAAATGAAAATAAAAAATCCAGACAGATACGAACAGATTAATTTGCTTGGAAAAAATGTTAAATCACATTGGCAATGTATTTGAACGTAACGCAAAATCATGATGTTTTATGGTTTTAAACATCATTCACAAATGAAAGTTGCGAATTTCTAAAAGACTGCAGCTGGACACGTTTTACGGATTCTAGGAATAGGTGAAAAAATAGTTCGGAATCTATCGCCCATGGTATGTGTTGTTAACCATTTTCCTGTCAGATGAGGTTTGGACATTATTTGATTGTATTTTACTTGACAACGCTTTTGTTTTTTATTTTATTTTATAAAAATAGAATCATATAAACTGAGATTAAAAAAAAAATATTTCATGCTATTATTTTTATTGCTACTTCCAGAAGTTATATCCATTATTTTTTAAAAAAACAAAAGTAAAAGAATTATTTCTTATATCTTTAACTATCACCATTATTAACGTTTTCTATATCATCGTCTCGGCCACCATTCTCACCGTCATTATTTTCATCGCCACCATTCTTACCTAGCTCACTCTCCTCCACGCGAGGGTTAATGAAGAAGATGTGGTTGTGTAAGCAATCGAGAGCCAGTGGAATCAGTGAGAAAATGCACTAGTCAATGCTTGCATTGACGGTCATTCCATTTCTTTCATTGTTAGGCAGGTTCTGTTATTCTCGCCATTGCTATTGTGTATATCATTGCATCTCCGACACTCAATCGTTATTGTCGCGAGCAACACCATTATTGCCTCTATTATCTCCACTATTTTGATTATCTCGGCCATCATATTTATATTTTAAAAATATTTGGCTATAGCAAATATATTTGTATTGTTAAAAATACAAATATAAGGATACGTTTGGTCCGCGGTCTAAATTAGAATTGGAATCAAAATAGAAATGAATTGAAATAGAAATCGAAATGGCCATAATCATCATGTGTTTGATTCGTGACCGGAATCAAAAATCAAAAAATAGGATTTTAATACTAGAGTAGAGATTGGATTTTGGAGGACTCAAGCATTCTTATTTTCCTTTGGAACTGAAATAGGAATGAAAATTTCCTCAACCGAATAGTTAGAATTAAAGTTACTCGTTCTCATTTCTATTATAGTGTCCATCTCGTCCAACCAAACATGCCATTAATAGCATCAAGTCCAATTACATAGCCCTGGATCTGACGCAAGGTTTGAAACTTGGCAGCCCATGTCATCCTGTGGATACCCTTGATCCTATCATCGAGTTCCACTTGACATTTAATCCGACATTAATCCAATCAACTCTAAGCTCAATCTCATATATAAATACTTTTCGACAGACACGGAGTCAAAGTCCGAGCCCTTTCCCCACAAAACATGAAATCACCGGCGGAGATCCGAAACTTTGACATGCGAGGCTGTGGCGATGGAAAAGTTATACCGACGCCGGCAGAACGATTGAAACATTACCGCAGCCGACAAAACGGATCGGTCTGTCGCCGTCTCCTCCGTTAAGCTCTTAGACCAAGAGAGAAACCGTGGCAACTTTTCAAGACACCGGCCGAGCAATTATGTCTTCAACATATAACCTTTAATTTCTTCTGTTATTTATTTATATTTCTTTTATTTTTCCCACTTCTGAGTTCAAAATACTCGGGTGTTTTTTGCTCAAAAAAACCACTAGTGGTTAGAACATGATCCAAGCTCAAACCTAAGCACATGATCCTTGAGCACGAATGACTAAATACCAGCTTTATATTTTGTTATTATGCGAATGTTAGATTGAAATTTGATGATTATAAAGAAGATCCAAGCTCTTTTCAACCCTGATCGATACCACCTTGCACGTTATGCGACTCAAAATCTTGAGCGGTTCATAAAGATAGGACCACCCATACTGCTATACTAGTTGGGAAGAATTCAGCATGACATTTTCAATCAGAGTGCCTACTCTCCAAGAGCCACAATTGAGAGCCCCACCCTTCAGGAGCTAAGTTTCGTAGTATCCCTACAGGTGCTTGCTCTTTCAAGAACCATGTTGAAATTTTCACTCAAACCCAGACCTAAATCGATAAATTACGACTGTACCGGCTAGCATGTTTTTATTCCACTGAATGACTTTGATGCAGCTACTTGTTAGGAAGATAAGAAAGTCTTGTATGAGAAAGACTTGATATAGAAGTTAGAACTCAATGTAATTTAATCAAAAAGCTTAAGCTGTCAGGTTTTAGATCCAATCATTTGTATTAGCCCATCTATCTTTCATTATTTATTCCACGAGGGCTAAACCTCATGCATGATTTTCAAATATTGGGTTTGGTCACATTTAATCATACCCGGCGATCTTGATGCAAATATAAACTACATTAAAGGGTGATCCAAAGGCATGCTCTATGCAATGCATGTCCGCATTATTTTTACATCGTGTGGCTGCTTCAGTGGATGCCGGACTAAGCTCGCGGATACCACCATCCGATCGATCTCGTGAGGATCTCTGTGGATCAGCTACAGGTACAGAGATTGATAGAGAGAAATGTGGAGGGAGTAAGAATAGGTAAAGAGGTGAGTCTCCGTCTCCTTACATTCTATTGATAGGATGCATATCTCCTTTTGAACTACAGCAAAGAGCAATGGCTAATAGAAAAATAATCAAGAATTTTTTGGAATTGAATTCAAAAATGTATGGAGAGTTTTTGGTGCAATAAGTGTGGCAACAAAAACACCCTTTCGTATCATGATAAAATTATTTTGTTCCTGCTTTATTATTATTATTATTTTTAAATACAAAAAAGGTTTAAAGCTCATAATTAAAATAATTTTTTTAATCTCTTTGAAGGTGTAAAATTAATGCAACTATTACGAATGGAACCAATATTACTACGAATGATGTAATTTTTAGTAAATTGACTCAATAATTAATAGATATGTTAGTGCTTAACGTCAGAATTGGTAGATTTATTTATACTTTTGCCATTAAAAAAATATTCGATATGGTCTATAATTTTTTATATTACATGTGGTTCGCAAAACTTTAATGTTTATACAGTTAAATTTAAGGTGATATTTTTTTTTTTTTTGCGAAGGTGAACTGTAGTTAGTTAATTCATGCTGGATTTTTTTAAAATTTTCGGCCACTGGAAAGCATATTTATACATTATTTTTCCGATACGCGACAAGAATATTTTCTAGTTATGAATAATATATCTACGTTGTCAATCCATTTCCCTGTTACATGACAACAATTAAATATTTGAAATTCAAGAATTTTATTTTGTGAAATTCAATCTCTTTTTTTTAATGATGATGACACATGATGGGTAACAATATTATTATATTTTTATGCATTAGAAAACCGCGGCGTTTCCTTGCCGCTAGTTTCGTGATTAGACGTGAAATGACAGACCAACAAGGGAGCCAATGTCCAAATTTCCGACGGCTGTCTCGCGGAGAAGTCTGGGCCGCCATCCAATTTTACCGCAATAGAATATCGTGATGAGGGATCATCAAAGCACGAATTTTATTTTACAAGATCCACAAAATTGATGGAAGGGAAGAAAAAGTTGGAGCTACATGAGATGCCGTTTTCATCATTAAAAAAAAAAAAAAAACCAGCGGCACGGAAGGCTGCGTAATCAATCTGTGAGGGTCAAATGAAACGGGTGGACGTACTGTTCTAAAGCTTTATATAAGAAATTATTTACTATTTAGCAACTACAATTCTAAAATATCCTAAAATTTTAATATATATTTGATAAATAAATTTAAAAAATATTTTTGGCATGATAGAATGACCGTAAAAAATATTACATAATATTATACAATAGAGTATAATAAAATATAATATATATTAATACATAAATATATGATATCGTATAATATTATTGTAATATAATATAATATTATTATAATATAATAATATATGCTATAGCATAATAATATAATATAATTTGATATTATATAACAAAATATATCAATGTATTATGATATAATATAATATTATATTTATAGTATAATAAAAGGTATAAAATATTATAATTATTATTATATATTAATAAATATAAAAAAAATATTTGTATAATTATAATATTTTATTATGGATATTTTGGTAAAAAATATAAACCAAAATATTTTTTTGATGTATGCTAAAAGTGTTTTTTCGAATAAGCTTCATTTTAAATTTCTCTCGGAAAGCTATTTTAGATTTTTGATAAAACTAAAACAAATTTATAGTTTTTTATCAAATATTTATATTTGATTTAAAAATATTTTGGAAAATCAAAAAATATTCTTTTGGTCTATCAAAAGCTTGGGGCCTTTGAGAGAAAATGAGATTACTCGACGAAGACTCGCCGTGATTGCCTCTGGAGCTTGTATTTGGCGGCACGGTGAACTTGCCCCTCGATTACAAAGTCAACTTATCTATGGCACGATTGGATCACACGTGGCTGCTATAATACCGAGTACACCGATCAGGGCCGTAGAGTATATACGGAGATGAAAGGAGAGGGGAATTAACCTGAAGGGGATGAACGAATCGAGCGGTGGTTGTGCTGTCGTTTTCCCCAAAATGCTTCGGACATGTCCCATCGGGCATTAGCCCCAATCCATTCAATTCTTTCACCCTTTTCGGCCGCTGCTCCTCTTCTCGATTCCCGAGCCCTCTGTCCGCGGCTGCTTTAACGGTTCTGGAGGCTTCCTGTTCCGTTAGATACACAACTAATAATTTTAGCCACTCGCCAGCTGTTTTATTTTTATTATAAAAACTGTATTAAATGCAAACAGTAATCGTTATTTAATCATTTCACCCTTTATATAGATATAGTACTGCTCACAATTAACCTCCATAAAATTGATGATTCTTTTAAATTTAATAAACAATGGTTTAAACAAATGATATCATTGTCCTTTCCTCGTTTTTCTATTATTTATTATATATAAACAAATAGAGTAATTTTTGAAGATAATTGTAAAAGTTGTTGTTCAAATTTAAATTATCTTTGAGCCAATCAAATGCAAAAAAATTATTTTTGGAACATGTTACTGGCATATAATGGAAATTTTAGTTTTTTGATGTATTTTATTTTTTTGTGACATATAATATTAGCTACAATTCTTATTAAAGTAATAATGCCATATTAATAGCGTATTAATATATAAAAATTAGTCAAGAGAGCAATGCAAAGTCATATTGATATATTTTGACTATTTTTTATAGCATTGGAATGCTTTTTTTTTTTTTTGGCATATATTGATCGCCTGTCGATATAGCAAAATTTTTGTATATAGATCTTATCACATGCACAATATGATGGATGAAATCTTAAGCGTTAAATAAGTCAACAAACATAAATATTTATTTCACAGCTATGCATGTATAATGTATTGTTTGCCTAAAATCTATTTATTTTTTGAAGAGAGAGGCAAGTTTATCAAATTTAAGAGAGTAGAAAAAAAAGTTGTAACTATTATAGCAATATATGGTTCATCATATTGATTCAAATAGGAAATTTCAACCAAGATATTGACTTGTATTAATCATTCATAAATATATAGTATATAAATTTAAAATTTATTATTTAATTTATATTTTTTTATTGCTTGGATACTTACAATAAAAAGGAATAGAAGTAGGCTTTATCTACTTTCATTTAGGCCAAATCTATACTAAAATCTACCTTTCTAGCGGCTAATTTGTAATAATTATGCTAATTTTGTTATTAACATCTTTGATATGTACTAAATATTAATTAACAAGAAGTAGTGATATTAATCACTTGATCAGAAACTTATAATTATTTTAAAATTTTGAATATATTTGGGTGTTTTTTAAATTTTTATTATTTTTTTATAACAATACAGCACCTCACCTCACCAAGGAAGCCTCAAAGAAGAGAGAAAGCCGTATAACGGCCGTTATTTAAAACTGCACCTGGCTACTTTTCCCGCTCCTTACAGCGGCAAATAACCTCCTTACTGTTACATCCCACTCGAAAGGGCATTTTCGTAATCTCGTCCTATATATATCCGTCCTCGGGATTCTCGGCCCTCTCTCCTCTGCTTTCCTCCTCTCGCTCTTCAGTACCAGCTCCCGTTCTTCCTGTCTTCTGTTGTCAGCTCTCCTTCTCTCTCTTCTTCCATCCCTCTCCTTCTCTCTACCTTTCCAAACCCTAATCTCTCTATCTTACTCTTCCCTCCGTCTCTTCTCTTCTCCGATTCCGTTCTCCGGCGATGGCTAGGGTTTCGGCCGCTGTCGAGCGTGTGCTTGCGCGAGGTCTCTGATGCTGGAGGGGAGAGGCTCTCTTTCCGCCAAGGGAGCCGTGCGCGTGACGTAGCGGGGAGAGCTGTTCTTGATCTCTGCCTTGCTTTCTTCCGAGTTTTGAAGCAAGGGTTTTGGACGGTTTCTGGCGATCCAAAAGAGAGGAGGCTTGATTCTCTGACGGAAACAGTCGTCAGATCGAAGTAGTAGGGTCTGTTTGCTTGAATGCGTGGTCCGAGCTAGTTCGCCAGGTCTCAGAGTGCTGCTCTTCCAGTTGGAAGGGATATCGGTTTCTTGCCTGTTTCTTGGTTTCCGGGGTTCAAATCCCACTGTATCGCCTGATCTTTGATCCTTTATGAAGTATTTGGAGGCTGGCTTGAAGCAGTTCGGAGGCCATTCTTGAAGGATTTGTAAATATTTGAACTCTAATCTTTTTAGAAAATTTTGCTTCTATTTTGCTTTGATTTTTTTTAAAGAAAAGAAGGGGCGTTTCTGTAAGAAAAAGCGCCCTCCCCTGGCTTTTAACTTATTTAAGGATGCTTCGTTGAACCCTAAAGCCAGCGACCAAACACCTGTAATAGGCTTCCGTTCTTTCTATCGGAATCCCTCGTCAGGCTATCCTTACCCTTATTCTCGCAATCACGGCAAGGTTTTCTCGAGAATCCTAGGACCGATACTGGAAAGAGAAACAAAAGAAGGAAAAGAGAAAGGGAAAAGAGAGACTGGGAGAACGGAAGTACTGGTCTTGGGTTCCTCTCTTTGCTTTGCTTTTGGTCTCGAGAACCATTTTGAAACTAGTGAGAAGAGATGGCCACGGCAGTGGCGGTGAGGAGCGTCGAAGGCCGCGGTTTGGAGAAGCAGCCGATGGACACGGGGAAGTACGTGAGGTATACGGCAGAGCAGGTGGAGGCGCTCGAGAAGGTCTACGCCGAGTGCCCCAAGCCAAGCTCCATGCGCCGCCAGCAGTTGATCCGTGAGTGCCCGATCCTAGCCAACATTGGGACCAAACAGATTAAGGTCTGGTTTCAGAACCGAAGGTAAGAGCTTGGGGAATGGCAAGGAGATGGACTTCGTTTATCATATTGTCTCTAAATTTATGAATTTTGTGTGTAGTTTCTCGGCATGTCAGGGTTAGAGTGTTTGAAATCCTTGGGAAGCCACTGTCTTTATGTTACTATTGCTTTTGAAGGCTTTTTTTTTTTATAAAGAAAGTTAAATCACGTTCTCAGTTTTCTTTGAAAATGAAGCTTCTCCAAATTTTTTTAAGTGAAGCGTGTGATACTGTGATGAAACACGAGAAAAAGGGTGAAAACAAAAACAGTAAGCGAGGTAAAAGTAAGCCAAATCCAGATGATAGTTGCACAATTTTTTGCACTACCCCTATACATGGTACACTTTACAAACTTTGGAATATTGGGTAAATTTGTTTTCGAGCACACAACCTTTTTTTTGGCCCATTTGCCAATAATCTCCTTTGCTTGTATAGATCGACTATTTTAAAGTTTGGAGTTTGGTTTTGCATGACATTTTCCATTTTGCAAACATGCTCTGGCAACTGGGAGGTGCAGAATGACAAGATTAGTGCCTTTGTCTTCTTTCAGGTGTCGTGAGAAGCAGAGAAAAGAGGCTTCTCGGCTTCAGGTTGTTAATAGAAAGTTGACTGCAATGAATAAGCTTTTGATGGAGGAAAATGAGCGCCTTCAGAAGCAGGTCACGCAGCTGGTCCATGAGAATGCTTACATGCGACAGCAACTACAGAATGTAAGTTTCTCACTAATCTATTTGGTAGTTAGATCTTTAGCGCTATAGGTTATGGATGTAGTTAGGGGCAGAGTCTGAGATAAAGCTTTACGTGCTTGTAAAAGCTTACAAAGGGCTTTAGGCACCATTCCTGTCAACAGCCCATTCAGTTAGATTCATGTTTTTCCAGTTGTCAATTCAAGCTGTCTGGTTAGCAATACTATGGATTTCTTAATTTTATGAAGTATGTCCTGTTTTCTCTTCATCCGTGATTTGTACTTTACTCTTCCTTCAGGCTTCCCTGGCCAATGACACAAGCTGTGAATCAGTTGTGACCACTCCTCAAAATGCTCTAAGAGATCCAAGTAATCCTGCTGGGTATAATCTTCTCCATTCCCCTTGTAGATGCAATCTGTTCTTTCCAAATCTAGTATGTTTTTGTTATGTTATAAACTCTTGGCTTTTGTGCTATTTTGCAGATTCCTGTCCATTGCTGAGGAGACCTTGGCAGAGTTCCTTTCAAAGGCTACAGGGACTGCTGTCGATTGGGTCCAGATGTCTGGGATGAAGGTAATGTAGCAGTTAAATGACGGTAGCAAAAAAAAAAAAAAAAAGAGAGAATCTGTTTTAGTGTTCAAGCATTTGTTTATTATTTTTCTTTTCTCCTAGTGTATGAATCTGATGATCAATAGTTTGTTTGTTTGGTGTATTTTGTGATTAGCCTGGTCCGGATTCGATTGGGATCATTGCTATTTCATGTAGTGCCAGTGGGGTGGCAGCACGAGCCTGTGGTCTAGTGAGTTTAGAGCCTGCAAAGGTTAGGTTACCGTTTCTGGACTCGCGATAAAAAATCATCCTTTGTGGCAGTGAGAAAATGACAATCATTTTAAAAAACACATTTATTTCATCTTGATGGACTTGATAATTTTCTTGGATGAAAAGCCAGTATTGATCAAAAAACAAAAGCTTGAGAAGGTCGAAAGAACAAGTGACTTAAAACAAAAAATTTAAGATGGTTTGGAATGCACATAAATGTATGGACGATACCATTTTTAATTCCTTTGTCTCTTACGACTATTAAACTTATCATTGACAGATCGTAGAGATCCTCAAAGATCGTCCATCTTGGTGCCGTGATTGTCGGAGCCTCGAAGTCTTCACTATATTTCCTGCTGGAAATGGTGGCACAATTGAGCTGGTATACATGCAGGTTGGAAACTGAAATTACTTTCTTTTACAATCTGGACCTACACAAAATCTTCCTCAATTTGTTACTTTTTTCTCACTTCTATTTTCTTCATTTGTTACTTCTGTTCTCTTCATTTGATCTTGATGCTTCTGGCTCTATGCAGACATATGCTCCAACTACATTAGCTCCTGCACGTGACTTTTGGACTCTTAGATACACCATAGGTCTAGAAGATGGCAGTCTTGTGGTATGTTCTGTAGCCTGTCATCAAGCCTGATAATTTAGTCTAACACATATAGCACCTGTAAATTGTTATGTTTGCTAATTGTGCATATCTCAAGGTTTGTGAGAGATCCTTAAGTGGTTCTGGAGGTGGCCCTATTGCAACTACTGCTCACCAATTTGTAAGAGCTGAGATGCGTCCTAGTGGATATTTGATTCGGCCTTGTGAAGGCGGGGGCTCAATTGTTCACATAGTTGACCATTTGAATTTGGAGGTGTGGTTGCAGATCGATATCTTTCTTATGTCTTTGATTATTGGTACCTTACCAAGAAAAAAACTTGGCATACATTATTTTCTGTAATAAGAAAAAAGAAACAGATCCATGACTCTGTGTTCCATTATCAGGCATGGAGTGTTCCTGAAGTGTTGCGGCCTCTTTATGAGTCATCCAGGGTAGTGGCTCAGAAGGTGACATTTGCGGTAAGTAATCAGATTTTTATATTATGGAGCACCCTGGTTTTTTAGTAGTTCCCCACCTTTTACGTTGTTCATCAATACCAAGTTGACTTCTGGTGCTAAATTATTCACTTCTGCTGACTTGCAGTTCTTAAACTTATGCTAATAGTCTTCTGTTAATGTTGATTTGCCCTCCATTTTGGAAGTCCGGAAAGTAAGGGGATGGAAATGAGAAAAAAGGGTTTGACTAGGTTTATGTAGATTACAGATGGTTAAGCTGAGATTGCCTTGATGCATCTGCCATCCCTTCCCTCATATTTCTCTACTGAAAATTTGCTGATACTTCTTGCATTAAGATAAAAGAGAATTGACTAGTCCTGTTGTTTGAAGGCACTGCATCATCTAAGACAAATAGCACAAGAAATGAGCGGTGAAGTGGTCTATGCTTTGGGTAGGCAGCCAGCTGTTCTGCGAACTTTTAGTCAAAGATTAAGCAGGTGAATTATCCAGTAATAATTTGTACCTAGTATTTATTTGATAGATATCGCAAGTTTTGTCATATTTTCACCCATTAGGTTTCTCAGACTTCGTTGTTTTTTCTCATGCTTGATCAGAGGCTTTAATGATGCTGTCAATGGTTTTGTTGATGATGGCTGGTCGGTTATGGGCAGTGATGTCATGGAGGATGTAATAGTTGCTACTAACACATCAAAGAAAATCAATACTCAGGCCAATTCTGCTGATGGTTTTTCGGTGTCTGGTGGTGTAATCTGTGCTAAGGCATCAATGCTACTTCAAGTAAGCTCTAGAGTCAATCTTACAACCATTGACTTTCACTTTTCTTTTGGGTGATTGCTCTATTTCTAATTTGTTTGTTTTGGTTTGGGGGGGGGGGGGGGAGGGGTATATTTCCTTCTTGATACCTAAGCAGTTGTTATGGTCATCAATACACAAGTTATTCGACAAAAAAATAAAAAATCCTGTTGTTGAAAGTACAAACTTATATTAGCTATTTGGTCAACAGGATCAAGTGCTTGTCTATAAAGGAACTAAAGATTCGGACACTACAGAAACCTATTTTGATAATCTATTTGCGGATTCAGAAAATGGTTTATCTGGGTGATTAATTCTCGAACCTATTTTTGAGATTTTGTAGTGGAAATTATGGCTTAAATCATCTGGTTCCAAATGATCCAAATTTGCTGTTTGCTTAATTGGCTAATTTTAAATGACTTTGGCATGGTACACTTGCCCTGCTAGTCAATGTTGGAGCTTCTGAAAATTAGCCATAGTGGCATGCTACTTATTTGAACTTATGGGGTTTTTAGCTAGATCTACATGAGCTAATACATTTTGTGGCCATTCTAGAATGTTCCCCCAGCATTGCTGGTTCGGTTTCTGAGGGAGCACCGTTCTGAATGGGCTGATTACAGGATAGATGCATATTCTGCAACATCATTGAAAGCTGGCTCGGGTTCCTTTCCTGGATTGGGGCCCTGTAGATTTTCTGGGAGCCAAATTATCATGCCTCTGGCTCACACAGTGGAGAATGAGGAGGTATGTATGCAATCGACATACAATGGAGGGAACTAAGCATTTATGTCATACAATATGTGATAATGAATGATTTACATGTATTTAGTGCATCGAGAGTTTGCTTGATTTTTCTCAAACCTAGACAGTAAATTTACGCATATTTTATTCATTTCTTTGGAAAATCTTCAAGTATGTTGAATGATATCATGTCTAAGATGATTTGCATGACTCTGGAACATATATATTTGGCCACCTAGAAGGTCTATGTTTATTCTTGTCACAAAGTCATTTTGCTAATTCAAATAATAAATGCAGTTTCTTGAAGTAGTTCGCCTTGAAGGCCAGGCTATTACTCAAGATGAAGCTATTTTATCCAGGGACATCCATCTCCTACAGGTACGTAATGTTTATTTTAGTGACCTACACGTTCTAAGATTTTTTTAATTAATACCCACACATTTAAGGAGGATAAGATTCAATGCTAATTAATTGTTAGGTGAACATAAATTGTAATTGGAGTTATTGGATTATTTGGTTAAGGTCTGACGAAAAAGACAGTGAATCAGTCCTGAAGCATATGGCTTCTACATGTTATATAAAGGATAATTACTTGCTATTTATCTTTGTCGGATGAAAGCATTCCGGCTATGTAAATAAAAAATGGTAAAAAGGCTAAAATTTAGGCAGAATTATAATTCATTTCACAAGACCAGCTTACTTCTTGGCTGTGTTCTTCTGTTTTTAGTTTTGGCATGTTTTTGTTGTTTTTCTCTATCAAAATTTAGGCACAGGACTGTGCACTGACCATTTTAAAAGCAGAGCATCCTAAACACTATCAAGGTTTGTAGCATCACCAGACTCAATGCTAGTACATCCATTTTTTCTTGGTTACAGGCCTAGGGAATAATGTACAAGTGGGTTCATTACCTTCTTATCCATTCCTGATCTATTCAATTAGAATAAGTTTTCAAAGCAGTTTTGGCTTGATATTTATTTGACCTGTGGAACTCGTAATAACTCAATACTCAGACTGCCAATTTAATCATCTCTTTGGTTGCTTGAGTTTGCAGCTTTGCAGTGGAATCAATGAAAATGCTGTGGGAGCTTGCTTTGAACTTGTCTTTGCACCAATTGATGAACATTTCCTAGATGATGCTGCACTTTTACCTTCTGGTTTCCGTGTCATACCGTTGGATGCAAACAAGGTTGAACATTCTTTATCAGACCCTTCAGTCCATGTTTCCTTTAATTGTCCATTCATATAGTACTGATGGTTTACTGATTACCATTGTACGGCCGCATCCCAAACATTTAAGATAAATATATTGCCAATCAGTTCACCATGTTTTAGCTTTTACGGCATGCCACTGGATGTTCACATGCACAGAAAAATAAAGAAACTATATTTTCCTGCAACTTCTCTGTGCTCTCAATTCTTATCTCTTTTCCTGTTTAACTCAGAATATAGGTATCTTTATGGAATTTTTAGATTGTTTATATTAACTTTAAGAATTGTGACATTGAGTAGGTAAGCTAGGTCACGGAATGTGGTTTTTGACTTGGTGTTTGCAATGTCCTTGCACATGTTGTTCCTTTATATGTTTTGAATATAGTGGCTAAATGTAGTTTAACAGATACATTTCAAAATAAGTTGTTAAAAAAGATGTTGTTCCTATGATGTCCTGTTTCTTAAATAATACGTTCATCAGAGTTTGCTCAAAATTTTATTTGGTGTTCTCAAGAAACTGTTTTAGAAATCCAATATTTTAGAGAAAATTTTCAATTTGTCATTTGGCAAAAAATTTATGCTAATTTGTATCTTGAATAGTTATCCTATAACTGATTAACTCCTATAAAACATACTGTAATGCTTAATTGAAGGATATCTGTCCTGATTGTTGTCAGACCTACTTAGAGGCCATTATCTAGTTATGGTCCTGGTAATCTGTGGTCTTAGGAGGGGCAAACTGAAGACAGATATAAGCTTTGACAAAAAAAATTTGGCACAAAGTGGCTGCGACTCAAACACATGTAATTGTGCTTGTCATCCCATGCTTTTTACAACTGCACCCAGCAATGGCCCCATGTTATCAGACCTACTCAACCGCCAGAATTTAAGAAGACTCAAACTCATAAATGTGGAACTTATAAAATAAATTCTAGAAGTACCTGCATGTTTAATGTTGCTTAGTCCCACATGTTGTTGTGTATGCTTTTAAAGTTGTCATATCGGTCTATAGGAAGCTTATTTTTTTTATCAAATGCTAATTCTGCAATGTAATTTGCCATTTTAAAAGCGCAGTTTTCTTTTCAAGTTACACCATGCTGATTATTTTTCAAGTATGTGTTTTATGAAGATCATGTTTTGCTACCTTAGCCATTACAAGAGTACTACTTATTTCTCTGGCTAGGTATTACTCGATGCCGAGCAGAAGATCAGCCTCTTCTTGTTAGATTTTTCTATTGAGAAACATATTCTAATTCTCTATTAATAGTTATTAGCTTGTCCTAATTAATTTTTCAAGTCTTAATTATATTGGACAAGCGGAATCCCACTTAAAGTAGCTGAAGTTTGTCTTTTAGAAGCTTTTTTGAGTTAAAATTTAGGTGTATGAGGATGAACCAAATCCACTCAATTATCAAAGAGCTTTTTATTTCTAGTTGACTCTTCGAATGTTCTATTAATTTGTTTGCATTTGCAAGAGTAATCTACAGTCATACACCATGGCACTTAAGATCCTAAGTAAAACTGATTCGGCATTTTCTCCACACCAACATCATTTATTCCCTGGAAATGTAGGATGGTTTTGCTTCTTGCCGTACATTGGATCTGGCATCTAGCCTTGAAGTAGGCTCTGCCACAAACCGCTCTGCCGGTGACAAATCCACAGATGGTCATAACGTACGATCGGTGTTGACAATTGCCTTTCAATTTCCTTATGAACTGCACCTTCAGGACAATGTTGTTGCAATGGCAAGGCAGTATGTTCGAAGCATCATCTCGGCAGTGCAGAGGGTCTCTATGGCATTAGCTCCTTCCCAACCTGGTTTGCATGTGGGGCAGAAGCTACTACCAGGCTCCCCAGAAGCTGACACCCTTGCTCATTGGATTTGTCAGAGCTACAAGCAAGTTCATCTGACTTTCCTCATTTTGAGATCGTGAATGATTTGTAGAATTCATGACAGTTCAAAAATTATCCTAGCTATGTTCCACAATATATATGGAGCACTGTGTTGATATAAAAGATTCTATATGCCACTATATAACATAAAATAGGACATTAAAATAAGAACCGCTTGGAGGAGTTTGCAATGTCACACACTTGGACTACTGTGGAATTCATTCTGTGATCTTATTGACTCATTGAATTTTGTTTAATATTTGCAGTTCTCATTTGGGGATGGAGTTGCTGAGATTTGATGGAGAAACTGGAGAGTCCATGTTGAAAGTGCTGTGGCATCATCAAGATGCCGTTTTATGCTGCTCTTTCAAGGTACAGTGTGGGGTGAAATTCGTTATAATGTGGCACAAAAAATGCTTAGGTTTATTGTGCCTATATATTGTTTTATCCTATGATTCTTTTGAAGATAGTATGTGCTGACATGCAGCTAGAAATCAAGGGTTTATTTGGGGGTCTGTTATGCTACACATGGATGGCATGATGGTGCATTTTCAATCGGGAATGATAATATTGCAGTCTTAGATATAGTCAATATTAGGAAAATATGATGCCACAAATTGGAGATCCCATAAATCCACATGGATCAGGATACTATAAATTCCCTTTCTTAAGTTGATCATGATAATGCGTTTATGGATAATATTTGGCATTCCAACTCTGACTGAATACTAGTACTGCCCTTCATTGCCAGTGAAGGCAATGTGTGATTGGATCTTTGGCATGTTATATTTGTAGCACAACAAGGTTAACATTTTTTGAGTATCCAATTATATATGAAAAAATTGTAGCCTGGGCGTAAGGCATTGGGCTTTTCGTTGGTGCAGGAGTTGCCGGACATATTCTTTGACAAAATTATGGATCACCATGATCTTCTTATGAAATGCCTTTTCATTTATGATATTCCAGCATGCTGTTCATGCTTAGCATGCCAGAGCATCCAAACACCCTCAAGGAAATAGTGTTGTATGGTTTGTTCCGTTATATTTTTTGATTCTTCAAATTATGACATTTTCCAATTAAGATCTCTCATTTGAACTGGCCAAGTTACCGAGTAACCAGCATTGTTGACAAATGATCTCTTCAATTGTTGTACAACAATCTTGGTATAACACATCAGAGCAGAGCCATAATGGGTAGCACGTCTGCCTTGGATAATTTATTTACAGGTTGTACACACTATTTTCCTTGAAATGTATTGAGATTCTGAGTTGATGACAATTTTTCAGATGCAACCGGTTTTCACCTTTGCGAACCAGGCCGGGCTTGATATGTTGGAAACAACACTGGTTGCCCTACAAGACATCAGTCTCGATAAGATCTTTGATGAACCCGGGCAGAAAGCTCTCTGCTCGGAGTTTGCAAAGTTGCTGGAACAGGTATGCATGTCTTAAACCTGTCATTCTCATCACTTTCTCCTTATCAGAGATCAGTCTGAGCTGGTTCCCCAAGCGGAAGGCCTTTTTTGATATAGAATCCTAAACATTCATGGAAAAATCAATATGATCTCCCATACACGCGAATATTTGACTCCTTGTTGGGAGGTGTTTAATGTTTGTGTTCCCAAAAAGGAAAACGGGTAACTCAGAGCGGTAGAGTTTTAGGTTTACCTTGGTAATTCCTTGACATTTGAGAGTGAAAGCTCCAAGATATGATTTGGGGAAAGAACAGATTTTTGTCAAACAAGGTGGTCTGGATTAGGAATCAAATGCTAAAATGACTCAGTGATCCTTTCTTGAAAACAGCGGAACAAGGTATTGTTAATGGCTAAATGCCACATTTGTTTATACTTTATACTATCCAAGTTTTAAGGATATGATCAGTGGTAGGGTTAAAAGTATAAGATTGATTTGGTGGAAAGTTGCAGATCCTACAGGTGTAATGGATGATGAAATAATTTGTCCGTAATATTGACTCGAGCAGCCAGTCTCTGGTAAAAGGGGTAGAAGAGGAGCTGTGAGAGCAGAGCGATGTCGATGTGATCTCAGTATGCCATGAAACGTGATATTTGGTTTGGTCAACAGTTTTGATATTCACTGTAGTGTTTGAAGATTGGAAAAAGAATAATTTGTTCTGGTACACGTCATATAACAAACGAAAAATATTGAGTTCAATTTAATTCTCCTATAATCATATTAAGAACCTGTTTGACAAGAGATTGAGGATTTTAGCAACAACAGCCTTGGAAGCATTTTTGTGTTGTATAAGTTCAGGATGCCATTTGGTATGGCGGGAAAATTTGGGAAGGATTGATGTTTGGTTGCCTGCAGGTCGAGAAGTCTTCTGGATCTTCTTATGATCCTTGAATCTAGAGTTTTGGTCTATACCCAAGCCAGTCATGATTGGCCAAGGATTGGTTGTTGATAGAGGTTGTACCGGGATGTTGCATTATGGAGGCAATATTATTGCTATTGCTCCCACCATGGTATATATGTAATCATCTCTTGCGATCAAGATGTTCAGTCTGTGTTGTCGAACAATTTAATATGGCTAGAGTTGACTGTACCGCGTACCCAAATACGTTTCCTTTTTTTCTTTTATATCCATGCCGGTTGTCCGACGTGCTTTGACTAGTAGAGAGGGGTCCACCGATTTTTTTTCTTCTTCTTTTCGTGAAGTAAAAGCAGGGGCCTTTCAGGCAGTTGTGTAAACTTTGAGGATGATATTGCTACCGTTTTGCTCAAGCAAATAGTGATTCAGCCTGTGGTTCATGTTTCAAATCATTTTCTATCATATCATCTCCATATTCCAGATAGACCGATAAAGTCCTAATGTGAGATATCTCATCTAGGACACATCGGGTCCATCGGAAATAAATATCTGCCTCACTTTTTTAAAGAAAGTTGATGTAATATTTCAGGGCTATGCTTACCTGCCAGCCGGTGTTTGCTTGTCTGGGATGGGCCGCCATGTGTCGTACGAGCAAGCGATTGCCTGGAAAGTCCTCGGTGAAGACAACAGCGTTCGCTGCCTGGCCTTCTGTTTTATGAACTGGTCCTTCGTTTAAAGCAATGTAATCCATTCTGTTCTGGGAGTTGCGGACCCAATTTTGTAGGTTTTAAGATCCATGTTTGTGTAATTTTTCTTTAATTAGAACAGGTTCTTTTGCCTTAAGAGCCATTTTGTGGGACGGCCCTGTACTGGAAAGGATGAGTATGGAAATGTTGTCTTGCAATTAAGAAATTTCACTGTCTTGCAATAAGATTTTTGCGCGTATTATGTTCGGGACCGAAGACCATCCGTATGAGTGGGCCCGCTCACATATTCTGGCTCTCCGTTGATATCAAATTGTCCTTCTGTAACTGGTGCTGTTTGTGCTCGGCTGTTGTACCTTTTACAACTCTTCGTTAATTAGCTTTAAATTATCTTTCTTCGTTTAACCATTCCTGCTAGCATCCTGCTGGTGACATCTGGTTGTGGAGTTCGCAGGGATGTATCTAAACTTTTCCCGAGTGAAAAAACATAGTTGTGCACCTTTGCGTTCCGCTTGGACGTTTAACCATTCTAGTTTTTGATACTAGGATGTTTCAAGTGAGCCGATGCGGGATATTTGAACGAATGTGTTTGCCTCCAGAGTACTGCCGAAGAGTCTTGACCTTAGTGTGACTGTTGCAACCGTGATCATCTGTGTTTGTCGAATCCACTTTAAAAGTTGAACTTGCATGTTCCAATTGGAGAGAGGAATTTTTTCAACCTATCTAAATTGATTTTTTTTAAAAAATATAATAGAGAATATTTAGAATTTTTGAAAGCACCGATCTAAGTCATAAACATTTGTCAAGATAATTAAAATTGTTATACAAATTTTTTATTTATGATAGTAAGGTTTGAATTCTCAAAATTTAGATAGATTTTTGCTCTAGTTAAAAGAAAGATAGGGTGCAAGGTAAAATCTTTTTACTCTTTTCCTATCAATATATGCAAAATTATGATACAAGACCACTAGTTGTATTAGTGAAGTTTGTCTTTTTAGAATCTAGATCAAAATTCTCTCCTAACTAGAGAAAAAGTTTTCTAAAATTAAGAAAAAATTATTTGAAAAAATTGACGGGTTTTGATTTCTATTTTTTTTTCTTGCCGATGTATTTTTTTTTTTTTGCCTGTGAAATCTCTCTCTTTTGGCATCAATGGAACATACTTTTTCTAGAATTGACTAGACTTTTTTCTCAACAATCACATCCATGTTTTCTTGTGTTTTACGGTGTTAATGAAGAATTTTTTAATCCATTCTTTATGAATAGGGAATTTCCTCGGTGAGACTGCACCTCGATGGGTAGGGGCTCCTCAAGATGATTTGACATTATCTGAAGAAATGCTTCTGCATACTTTTTTATCAGTTTACCACTTGGTTACGGTGAATTTGAAAGTAGATTGCTCGGTGATTTTTAATTCAAGATCATTGTAGATTCAACTATAAGGGCAGGCACGTGGATTTTGGGTAGTTTGCGGTCTTTACCTTTTTCTGTACCAAATATTCCAAGGTAAAGCTCTTTTGGCTGTCGAAATCTACGATTGCATTAATGATAGTCTGCTTTACTTAAATCTTTAGGTAAATGAGTTCTTGCTTTTAGATTGCTCTTGCTGTTGTTTCAAGGTTCCCTACTCAACTTTGAGTCTACTTGAGCTCAAACATACCCTCAACTTGAGTTATGCTAAGAGTTGTCTCTCCTGGCTTCTTGATGTTTCCATTTTTCTTCTCTTTTTGGTGAAGCTTCCGACATTTTTCTTTTGTATGACCACTCATTTCACAGTGATTGCAAAAATTTTCTCCACATAGTGTTGGTTTACTTCTTACTCTTCTTTTTATCAAAATTTTCCTCACTTTTATCTAGTTCTTTAATCTATCACCTTTCATGACTTGCCTCAATATATCTTTCTCCTTAATCATCCAAGCTCTCACACAGGCTTTGCTAATGCTTTCTCCTTTGAAAAGTTTTAGCTCCTTTCAAATATTCTCATGAAGATCTTTAGTATATTACATGAAGACTGTATTATTATCGATAGAGAACGCCAGAAAGATAGCTAGTTTGTAGAACTCTGTATATACTCTTGTATAGATTGGTCATATTCTATCGAAGGTAATACTTGTTGATCTATTTTTCTCATAGGTGATAGGGTAAAGCTATGTCCTCATCATATTTTTGAATTTCCTCTTGGTCATATTAGAAATATAATTATTTTTTATGTAACTACCAAGGAAGAGCATGATTTGAAAACTTTAGGTGAGCAAAGATAACTTTCTGGACACTTTTATCCAAAAATAGCAAAATAAGTTTCTATTTGATCTATTCAATTGTCTAGCTGCTCCTCATTAACAGATCTATCATGCATAGGTATATTAATTTTTGCTTCAACTTTGAAAGATTATCGTAAAAGATTTAGAGTTTCCATGGGCTGATCTTTGCTAAATGACTGGTCATCATCTTCAAATGTTGGAGACAATTCTGTGATAGGAGTTGCAAGTACAGAAGTTAAAAAAATCAGTTGAACATGAGCGTGGTGATTTGTGCAGTTTAGTTCTTTAGTTGAGTGAGGCATCCCTCCATATCTTTATCTACTAAAGTACGTAGTGGCCATCTTTATTATTATCTTTCGATATACTTCGAGCACCGATAGTTGTTCTCCCATCTGCTTGTTGCTTGTGGTTCTGGACAATACATTAGGACTCTGCAGAGATAGAATGCTTAGTTTCGATACCACCTTGATTCGATCAAAAGAGAAAGAAGTGACTTCTTTAATTTGCTTAACCAAAGCTCTCAAAAAATAATAAAATATGAAAAATTTTGAAAGCCCAATTCTACATTCTTTACTTTCATTAAAGAACAATAAAATTATCATGCTAGTCCTTTATTTATACTCGTGAGATTTGAGTCCCCAAATTAGAGTCGAATTTCTTTTCTAATTCAACATGAAAATAGATTAAAAAAATAAGATAAAACTCTTTTATTTTCTTTCATCAATACATATAAAATTATAGTACACTACTTCTATTTATACTAATAAGATCAGCCTTTTCGGAATCTAGATTAATGTTTTTTTTCCTTTTAGAACTGTTATGAAATAAAAAATATTATAAAGTTTTTTAAAATTTCGATAGATGATAGATTGAGGCCCCTCCATCATTTTTGCCTTCTTTCATATTGCCTTTCATATTAGAAGTCATAACCTCCCGAAATTTTAGTTGACGGCGGATCTTGCTCCATGCCCATTCAGGTCTACTTGAATTAGCCAAAATGATCCACGACAGAACTGATGATACTTCTGGATCATTGCATCTTCTCTCTGGTAATTAAATGGCTTCTATTTTTGTAAATCTAATTTTTTCTAGGCTGATGAATTGCATGCATTCAAATCAATTCTAACTTAGTAATTGCATGCTATTTAACTTTTAACCATGCATTCAATATTGTATTATCATTTCACATGGAGTAAACGTTGGGATTTCATGCGTCACTACACTATCCCCACCTTCATTTCTTTTTTCTATCTTTTTTTTTTAAAAAACAATGTTTTCCATTGATGGAATCCGCTGAACTCTCCACATCACAAGCCCATAGAACCTGTCATATTACGAATCGATGCATGCAAATTTAAACGACCCTCCCGTCCGCCCAAAAAGAAAAACATTAGATCTCTATAAAATAACTTTTGAATTTGCCAGCAAGCATATAAACTATGAATCTGCCAGATCATGTTGCCGCTGAGGGTCCCTGAACTCAAATTCCTCCACCATGGTATGAGGGTACAAACTATTAAAAACAATTTTTATTGATGGAAATAAACTATATATAAGCGACATTGCCTAGATCCAAGTGACTATAAACCCATCAGGAATATAGTCTGCATGTAGTCTCCTAGCAGCACGAAAGCTATAAGCCCCCCTGCAAGAGCTGTGAACAATCCCTGCAAGCGTTTAAGTCGATCAAAATCGCCAAGACCAAGTGACGCATTCCAAGTGACATGTTGGAGGCTCAGCTCTCGAAACAGATGAGGGCGTGTGGTCACTAAGAGTTAAAGGCTGATTTCAAGTGCCAGTTGTTTATTGAGATGAAGCAACTACACAGGATCTTTTCATAGTAGTTTAGAGCATGCTCACTTGTCATTTGCTAAAATTGAAGGCTTGGAAACTTCAGAACTAAAAATTCTGTATGATGAGACCTTCATACCAGCTGAATGGCCTACCGCTGCGAATTTTGCTTCTATAAAGCTAAGATCCTACTACAAAGCAGCCTTTCCAAAATCCTACCAGCAACACAGGAAAACAAAATTAAACGGGAAGCAACATAGAACAAAATGCATTACAAAGAGATCTAATTTGCCCCGGAAGATTTCCGCACTTCAGCATCATCAGATCTCGAGCTGCTTCAAACTCTCCATCACTGTAGACTCTTCCAGATCTTTCGCAGCACCGACGGCTTCAACATGTTCCCCTTTCTCCACTAGAGGTTTTAATGGAGGGGAGGCTGCCACAGCTGCTGGCAGTTCCTTTACCTGAACTGGGATCACTGGAGTATTAGCTGGGGCTGGGGGCGGAGCAGCAAAGACTGGCACAGCTGGTCTGATGCGAACAGGTGAAGCCATATGAATCGGTCGGCCCATAACTGGAGGAAGCTGATGCCTATGAATTGCTGGTGGAAGAGGTGGTGCCGAAAAGACTGGCACTGCCGTCCTTATTGTTACTGGAGGTGCCATGCCATGGTAAGGCATTCTGTAGTGCCGAACTGGTACATATGGTGCCGTTCCGCTTGCAGGAAACTTCTGAGGCCAGGCACAGCCGTTTTTTGGTTGTGGGATGGGAGATGAAGGCGCACCATCAGTTGTCACCAGGGAGGTTGGTCGGCTTCTTAGAGAAGATTTTGGTCGGATCAGAGGTAAGATCTTTGATCCAGTGGATAAGAAAGGCTGCAATGATGGCTTTTTATCTGGCTGTATAGGGAACTTTTTAGGGAATAATGTGGAATTGGGGTTGTTGGCCATTGCCATCTTTTGCTTTAGGCGATAGCTCAAGAGAGCACGGGCAATTGTGATCTGTTCCTGCTCATCATGGTTCTCCGGCTCGCTTGATGAGCTTGCCTCTTGCTTTGCCACTGGTGCAGCGGAAGAAGATGTATTAGAGGCACTTAACATGATCTAACTCTAAAACAAATTATAGATACATATTATAGCTAAAGAAGTTCATTATTGACGCATCTTCTGGAGAACATTCCCCAATATGCTCTCCTGAAGCCGATCTTTGATGGCGAAGGGTGATTAAGAGAGTATTTCCCTCTATCGCCAAAATGGATAAGAGAATCTTATATAATATTTCACCATGACTGCTAACCTTAATTATGTGAATGAGTCTTTAAGCAGGGAAAGCCACCGAAACCAGTACACAATATATCCTAGCAACAAATAGTAACCATTTCAAAGACAAAGATCACAGACAAAAGGATTGATATTCAAAAATCACCATGGTTTTACAGTCGGTGCTACCCTCACAGGGACCAAATTGGACAATGTGAGAACCTGTGCGGGCGTGTGTTTAGTCCCACATCGGTTATTCGCTGGGTAGATCTTGGGTACCTATACAGGATCAAGGAACCCAAATAATACCTTTCAGCTAGCCATTTTGGGTGAGGTCCTGGGTTGTTACAAATGGTATCAGAGCGGACCCGGCCCATAACCTATGTGGACTAGGAGACACTGCAGCACAGATCCATTGAGGCTGACCACGGGCCAATCGTGGTGTTTGTGATTAGATTTGAATAGATATAAATCCTTAGCCTGACGAGGACGTCAGGGCTTGAACGGGGGGAGTATGTGAGAACCTGTGCGGGCGTGTGTTTAGTCCCACATCGGTTATTCGCTGGGTAGATCTTGGGTACTTATACAGGATCAAGGAACCTAAATAATACCTTTCGGCTAGCCATTTTAGGTGAGATCCTGGGTCGTTACAGACAATGAGAACCTATTAGGAAAAAATTCCACTATCTAGGCTCTGGAAAATGCAATTTTAATTTAGGTCTCTCTCTCTCTCTCTCTCTCTCTAATCATATCGAAATGCTGATTATTATCCATATATGTGTACATAAATGTATACATATATTTCCATTTAGAATAGAAGCTGATTCCAGTTGATCAAGTTCTTCCCACATTCTTCCATCATGTTACCTATGTAGCTCCTAGTTTTGAGGCAGATTTAACTTTCAGTTTTCTACATGCACACAGGTTGGGAAACTAGCCTACCTAGGGCTATGCTTACACATGCATTTCAGGAGATATCCATAGACAGGAAACCTCCGCAGGGAAACCTAGCATCTGGTCCTTTCTGTAACTGCCATTTGATGTTTAACCCATATAGAGTTAGCATTTTGCATTTTGTCCCTTTAAACAGTTAAGCCGGTGTTGTGCAAACAATCAGGCCTATTATGTATGCAGTTATATCTGTTTGGTACATAGCTGTGTGCAAGAATGTAGCAGGCTAGGAAAAAAGTTTTCAGTCAGCAGGGATAAAACATAAAATGGTGGTCAATACAGGCGGTGAACCTCAATTACCCCTAGACATTAGTTTTGTAATGTAAGAGGTGATATGTGAAAACAAGTATAAGCATGAGACTCACATTGCTTTAATGAAGACCATGCTGCCATGGCAGCATTCTTCTCTGCCTGTTTCTTGTTCTTAGCTGGCTCGCCTGTGAATGTGATCCCAGCAAGCTCCACTGTGCAAGTGAAGACAGGTAGGTGTCCAAGGCCGGAGCGTACAGTTGTATATGATGGGAGAGGTGCTCCAACTCTTTGAGCGATTTCTTGCAGAAGGTTCTTGTAAACCCCCGTCTCATCCTGCTCAAGAGGGGCAAATACAATGTAAGAGAAACAATTCAGGCTAAGAACTTAATCACCAAGAGTTATGATTGCCTTTATCACAACCTACTAATGTAAAATGCAAGCCAACCCAAAACCCACATATAATTGAAGTAAGGAAAAAGTTCAGACATGATTTGCAAAAAGACCAAGTGGCTCAGAATTCAACTACAGAATAATGGAACCGATCAAGTTATGCACATTTTCAGGATCATTTGGATAACCAATAACACGATTACAAAGAAATATATTTCCCCTTTTAAGTATATGAAAATTTGAAAAAGGTAAAGAGAAGAATATGCACATAGAGCTCAGGTTCTTATAAGCAAAACTGGATGATTCTTCGTGCAACTTCAGGGTGATGAATCAGGTGATGAATCGGTGATGAAGATGCATGAATGGCTGATAAGTAATGAATTTCGCAATAGCCAATGCTAATTTTGCATTTCCTTGCAAAAGCAGTATCCAACTTGCCAGCTCAGCCAAAGCCCACATAGATACTCAGGAAATCACTTGCTCTGAATAGAGTTTACGGTATGGTCATTTTGTCGAATGTCTACTAATCAAATGGCTACACAAACTTGGTTATCCAGAAGGATGGGATACAACCTTGTAATCTATCTTCGTTTCTATATTACGGGGTCAGAAGCAAAAGCCATAAATAGGTAAAGAATTCAGCAATTCCACTTTGACTAAGTAAAACCAATTGAACAATAGGAAAATGTTAACATTCCAATAGCTCATTCGCTAAAACACAAACAGCTTGAAACAAAGACCCATACAATTGCCTAAAAACAGATCATACAATCTCACTCAACTATGTGCTATTTGCTTGCTAATATAACAAGAGAAGAAGATCATCGCAATTATCCTCCTAAAAAGGAACACGAGGTCTTCAAAGTTCCAACGACTATGGTGCATGGCATACCCATTCTTTCTTGTGCCTTGGCTTATGGATCATGCGCTTAGAAGCAAGGAGCCATTTCCAGCAACTCAGATGCACGACAGAACCCCTAGTGCGACCAGATCCAAAGGGCCACCACAAGCAGAAGCATGATTCAGGAATGAGTTCAACCATCACTACCTAGTATTCTTGCTTCTAAGGTCATAGGACTTTCTACAGATAGGATCTGGTGTGGGCCTTAATAACAAATCAAGCACTCATCTTTCAGACTTCCTATCTTCCAACCAGTGTTGTTTGATCATCTTGATTAGTTCTTGCTGGAAGGGACAAAGCCACCAAATCCATTGGTCACTTTTCAAACTTGCTGATAAGCAACAGTAGCATAAGCAGAAAACAACAAAGAAAGTTTAATTAACCCGCTAAGAAGTTGACCCATTGGTGCGGTTAGGTGTGCCTCCCAAATTTGAAAGCCAACCGCTTCATGTTCGCACCGTCATCAACAACAAGTCAGCCCCTACTCAAGTCAAAATATTCATGGATTTGACTAGATTTCCTTTTTCTTTTTTTTTTTTAATGTTGTACGCGCATTAAGTTGGTCAGTTCATGCAGAACACTGGAACGATACCTAAAAAGACGTCCAACAATAAATTAAGCTCCAAAGTACTTAATTATTCGTTTGCAACAAAGATTAGGAGATTGATTACGACTAATAAAAAAATTAATTATGAGTTATGATGGGAGTTGATAACTAATGTAACTACGACACCACTTCCCAAAGGCTTGGCAGGCTCCCGTCCTTCGTGACGAAGATACCCTCCTCGTTATGGCATTAATCACCAAAATGCAACAATAATGTGGTGCCGTTAAATAAAAAAGAATTTTTTTTATTCAATTAATCCTAGTCTATAAGTGTTTAACAAGGCTAAACCGAAACCCTAGCGGAAAACCGCGCTCGAGAGAGAGATGAATACGAAACGCCGGCTCCGACAAACAAAACTAAAATCGAGAAAAGAAACCAAGGATTAAGACACGGAAGCTAGAAAGTAAAGATTAAAATCTTAAGCTTTCTCGGCCTTCTGGCTAAGATCAAGTGGAGCACATTTTTCTCCCCAACTCCGTCGACGTTCGGCAGACGCCATCCTTTTACTAACAGAACGAGTCAACTCGGGAGCTCTTTTTCTTCCATCCATGGAAAGCTAAATTTTTTTTTTTTCTCCCCACCCCCCTCTTCCAAAAAAGCAAAAAAAAAAAAAACGACGAAGGAAGAGATGAAGGGATTCATCCCATCTCGGTCTGTATCACATAAAAATAATTCTTCCAAGACAAAAAATCTAGAAAAGCGATAACTTTCAACCGAAAAAGCGATACAATTAGGGGGAATTCTTTTGCTTAACTGAATCGATCGGCTGAGTACACACACAAAGGCTAAGTGAGAATCCAAGATCAAGACGGGACGCCACCAATTGTTCAACCAATATATATTTCTATCCCATAAAATTGCAAGAAAGAATCTGTACAGCGATGTGGTGAAGCAAAATGAGGAAAAAGGAAAGATTTTTCCCCAGAATATTATATGTCCATTTCTGAATGCATTGCGAGCTTTCTATAGCTTCGGTGTCAGTCGAAGCCGATATCAATCGCACTCAAATCTTTGGAGGGGAAAGCAAGAAAGAAACAAAGAAAAAGGCGAACCTTCCCTTTGCTTTTACTTAAAATTGAAGGACAGAAAAGTAGATTTTTGTTGTTGTTGTTGTTATTGTTGAGGAGCATACCAGGATCCGGGCGGCGAGGGAGTGAGAGGGGCCGCAGGTGGAGAGGGCGATGAGGGCGACCTCGGCGGCGGAGTGCTCCGCCTGCCTCAAAGTCGTGCAGAAGCTCGGGCTCTCGAAGACATCGCCGTTAAAGTTGACGGTGGCCTTGAACCTCGGCGCGTGGTCTGGCCCCTCCCGTATGCACGTGTACGACGGCAGATTGAAGCAGCTCCGCTGCGCCAGCTCCTGCAGCTGATTCTTATACATCTTTATCCCGATCGATCGATCAAAATCGCCCGGAAGAATTAAAATTTGCCTTCCGATCACCGGACGGGGTCAAGATCCGCCCTCTCCACCCGCGGCCGCAATGGAGAGCTCGACTTCCGGCGATAGCTCTGACTGGATCGGAGCGCCCACCGTCAACAAAGAAAATGGACGCTTTTCTCGGAGGTCCCGCCGCGATCGGCGGCGGCTTCGTCGAGATTCGGCCGGAATTTGGGGCTTGGAGAAGAGGTTTAACTAGGGTTTTGCTTCATATCTTTCCTTTCTCTCTCTCTTGATGTGTTTCATCGCTCATCGGAGAAAAAGGAGAGATCTCGAAAGCAGGGAAAAGAGTGAAAAAAAGCGGAGGAAAGTCGCACTTTTTTTATGGTGTTGTTCATTGCCTTTTCAATAGTGTTGTTTTGATTTTGTTTGTGCAAGTAAACTAAAACGGCATATATATAAAATTTCTACTCCAATGTCCTAACCAGCTACGATAGTTTATGTAACTTTGAAACATCCCATAATCTCTTCGGTTCGCGAGGAGAACCTACTCTTATGATGTCTAAAACAAAATAATTTTTTTTTTATATTTAGTTGACCATAAAAAAAATTAACACAGTGGGCCGAAAAGATTATGTAAAATATTTCTTAGGCTCTAAATATAAAAAAATCTTCTACCTAAAAGTTTAAAAATACTTTTAAAAAAATTATTTCAATTTTCAGTTAATAAAAAATAAAATTTTCTATGTTCTACCTAGATTTTTTTTTCTACAAAATATAAAAACTTGAATCAAATATGAAATTTTTATCTGTTTTCTTCTTGACCATAGCTTTCCTCCTTCTCATCAACCAAATGAATCCTAAAAGTGTGAGAAAAGAAAAAAACCAAATCCTCTTTTTATTGTACTAACGTGGCTGTGCTACCCTTAATAATTAATGTAATTATTGTGTATTGCACCAATTTCTGATTATCACAAAAAATCAAGTAACTAAGCAAGGAGTGGAGCAAAAAAGGATAGCCATACTCATGCAAACAGATAGCTGATGTTTGCCTCTTCTATTGTTTTGTCCCTTATTTTGAATCAATACCTTAGAAGAGCACATATTTAAAGGTCACAGATACTGAATGAGGTTTACAAACAAGTATTTTGAGTTGCTAAAACATGTATGGGGACTAAAAAATCTATTCCCAGTAAATTAGCAGATGTAAACGAGACTTATCTTGAATCATCAACTGATGCTACATATGATTATTTCGATCTTTTTCAGGAAAAATATGATATACAGGTCATCACCAAAGTACTAATTCTAGACCTTTATAAGTGAGAAGTGCCAACTAAATAAGTTAACGCTCATTACATATATTAATATAATAACTGGATTTACTTCTACATCTATTGCTGTCATTTTATAGATTTCACAGCATTCTCTCTCTGTTTTAAATTTAGTGAATTTTTTTCTTGTTGGTTTTAGTTGTAAATTATTGTCCAACAAAAAGAAGGGTATCTCATTCTTCATTTCATGACAATTTTAACTATAATAGAACCTGAATGTTAACATTTCTATATTGAGCAATATATAACATCAATGGTCATTCTAGATTCTACTTATATCAACTTAATTATATATAAGCTAGGATTTTAGAATTTCTTGATAAGTTCAATTTTCTTTGGTCTTTTATCTCTACCAAGATTTATGTTCTTACACACACACACACACGCGCACACACAAAAAAAAAAAATCATCCATCAAGATAGCTAAGATATTATCATCTGAAAATATTCCATTTGAGATGATCATTTTTGAAGTCGGCATTTCTATCAGGGTAAATATATAATAACTATTTTCCTCGGTTCATTTCTTTTTTTGTAATGTGGAAACTTGATGATGCAAGTCATGAGAGCCTTCTCGGAAGCAACGGCCGGCAACACTGGTGGTCTATATTACCAGTTGGGCGGCGGATTCTTGAACGTCCAACGACGGATCTCAGCCGTCCGTTTCATATCCTTCCGCATCGAGTGATCAACCCAACACCCGTCCTGTTGAGTTTCCATTAAGCTTCCAGAGCAATCCGATGGACGGTCCTGATCGTGGATCACACCGTTGAAACGAACGTTACATTGACTGTTTAAGTTAATACCTGGCTTTGAGTAGAACTATGGAGACTACCGTCAGTACAGGCGTTAAAGTTGGTCGTTGGGAGGGGCAACCTCGGTGAGGAGAGACCGAGACTTTTCCCCTGCGGAGGGATCCGATGGAATCTCCGAAGCCGACAAAAGCGGCACGCGACACTCGAGAAAGTCAGTTGCGGGCCTTTTGCGGCAACTCCCGGTAAGGCTATGCCAGCTCCGACCGGGCGGACCGTTGAAGCCGTTTATAACGGCCGTCAATTGTCTGGCTTTAACTATTCAAGGGATGGGATGATGTTCGTAATAAACGGCTCTTACCTGTAACCACAGAAGGAAATAGCAGATAAACCTCCACTTATTCGGCAAAGCAGACAGATACTACTACATGATGGAAAAAATATTAGTCATCCCAACTCCGGATTGTTTCGACTTCTTTGGCTTCTGTCTTGACCGAAGTGAATGGCCTCAGACGTGCCATAAAGTAAGAACTGTAACAATGGTCTTAGTAACGGTTATAATAATAAAGACATGATTAATACGATCACTATCTATCAATCGTAAATAGTAGTTGCAATAGGATTCATATATAATTAGCTATTATCATGCAATTATGGTACTATGCGATAAATTAGATAGCAAATACTGCTCTCATTCTGTATATAGGGACCATAAGAAATCCACAAATAAATAATACTATGCTTCTCTATAATTTTTTTTATTATTGTTTTAAAATTTTGACTTAAGTGTCGGAAAAAAAAATTGCTGAAAATCTTTCGGTCGGTGGGCTTCTCTCCCGCTGGGACGGCAGCTTCAACGGAAGCGCCGCACCTTCTGACGGCCATTTGTCAGGAGAAGGTGACGGTGTGCTGCTTTAAGTTTGGCAAAAAAAAAAAAAAAAAAAAAAAGGCTATCAAGATTTTCCTTCAAATAAAAAAAAAGGGGGCATAGGATATCCGGCTCCCACCGCTAAGGCTGATGGTGAGAAGTCCGTCCTCCAACCCTCAAAAATCACCATAACACCCCCACCCCAAGTTATCCAACCCCAAACTCCCAACCATGCAGGCCCGAAACAGATGCATGCCTTTGCAAATAGTCTTTTGTTCTAAAGAGTAAAATATTTTATTATTAAGATCACCGAGGCCCGTTTGATAGAGTTGTCGATAGTACAACTTTCAAAAATAATTTTTTTAAGTAAAATTTTTATCAAAAAATTATTTTTGTTGGTAATTACATTCTTAAAATATAGTACAACTTTAATATGTGTTTGGCAAATAAACTGAAAAAAAACTTTTAGTGTAACAAAATAACCATAAAAAATATTACATAGTATTATACAACAAAACATAATAAAATATAATATATATTAATGCATAAATATATAATATAGTATAATATTACTGTAACGCAATGTAATATTATTCAAATATAGTTAATATAATATTGTATACTATAGGATAATAATATGATATAATTCAATATTATATAACATAACATATCAATATATTGTAATATAATATAATATTATATTATAGTATAATATTATATTATATTATAATATAATATTTTGATACAAAATATTATAATCATCATCATTATATATTAATATTTTATTAATATAATATTTTTAGGAACTAATTTTTAGAAAAATATAGAGGTGCACAATCATACTTGCAAAAGTGAGATTTTATGATTTTTTTTTCTTTCCTATGCTTTTCTTATTCAAAACGATGGATAAATAAATAGAAGAAAAAAATAATACCTTGATCACATGGCAAGGAAGAAAACTAAGACTAATTAGGGTTCCTTGTTTGTTGGGGCTCCTATAGATTTCTTTCTTCATGCATTATGATATAAAGTGACTCTTTCTATAATTATATAATTTTATCATAGGTATTTTGGTCTAAAAAAATATATAATTTTAAAAAACTTCTTGACGCATGCTAAAAATACTTTTTCGAAGAAACTCTAAAATGGAGCTTCTCCCAAGTAGACGTTTTCAACTTTCTGGCTAAGCTAAAACAACTTCTCGATTTTTTTATCAGACACTGTTATTCCATCCAAAAGTCTTTTAGAATGTCAGAAAGGGCTTTTTTGCTTACTAAAAGCTCTGCCAAATAGAGGCCTAAATGTGGGGTCAAATTCATGTATTATTCATGACAAGGAGCAAACTGCTTTGCAGAACTTTGATGTGATTAAGAGCTTGGCTATCCAATATGACAACCATCATACAATATTGTATGAACATCAAGACAGAGACATGGCGAGGCACGAGTCTTTGAACTTGATAGAAAAAATATCGGACATCTTGACCTTGGTATTAATCGAAGTGAACAACTTTACTAGAAACCGAGATGCCACTCTCTTCATGTTAATAAAGACAAGTAGTTATGGCGACACTGTAGTCAATGCATAATCAGCAAAATTGCCACCGCATATGGTGACGCAGGACGGTTACCAAGTTATTAACGTGTAGCCAACCATTACCATATAGTTAAGGCACATCGTGCCAAATTCAGCAAGTGGATCGGTATTCTGTCCTATATAAAAGGGTGGCTCGGAGATCCTCGGTTTAGCCTATTTTGGAGACTCCTCTCTATAAATTTTTTTCTTCCATATTGTTGCTCTATTATATTGATTTAGACATCAGAGGGTCCTCCGTTAGAAATTTTTTGGCAAGTGGATCTCTTACAGATTGGCCTCGAAGGCGACCAATTTTTTCTCACCTCGGTCTTATCCAATCTCATTCGGTTTGATTTTCTCTTATCTTAGAGCAAGTCGAGGAGTGTGCTCCGACCTCGATTCAGAATTTAGCAGCAATACAACCCAATACTTGATAATATATAAAAAATAATTAATTGATTTCTAAAGTCATTGTATTTAATAATTAATTATTTTGTAAAAGGTTTCACATGAAAGGTTTTCATTAAAACATGTTTAACATTATTCGAGATACTGATGAGATATGACGCATCATTGAGGGCTCGACGCACATACGTTCTCAATGGTGATACAAAAAATTAGAATTTATTATGAATTCTTGATTTTAAATCTTCTCTCCAACATGCTGCCCATTTTATATATGAATAAAACATCTAAAATATTTTTCTCATACCGGTTCCAAAATTTATGAATTTTGTTGACTAGTTCATGCATAAAGGATGGCACATAAAATGTTTCATAAATATCGAGCTGATTTGGGAATAATATGTATACAGTTGGTATATAGACCGACTATGATCACTACATGTTGAGGGAAAGAATTTCAAATTTCAAGGAAAATACAAAAAGAGTTGAATTGATTCCATTGATTTAATAGAAGTAGAATATATGAAACATTGAATCGATAAATTATATGTGAAAGCAATTATCTACAACTTTAAGTAGAACTACATAAACATGAGGAACCAGAACAAAATTAAAAAAATGCAAATAATTATTTATTTTATATGATTTTAAGCTTAGTTGATAAATGTGAATAAAGAACAGAAACTAGCAATGAGAAGAAAAGAAGAATCATTGTTAAGAAGAAAAACTATTTTAGGATGCACCCTTCATTGTTCACAACGGTTTAATACATATAGATAGTCCCTTTGGATCATAGGTATTTGCTCAATCTTCTCAATCCTTTCCTGGCAACCTTCATAATTACTTAGGCCCACCAATAGATTCCATATATCTTACGACATATATATGATATATACAAATCAACTTAGACAATTGACAGGATAAGTGACAAGCAAATCAATTATGGGACTTCTAACAGTCATTTTGTCATAAAACTACTTGAGTACTTAAGTAAAGGAGCAAACTAGAAAAAGATAAATTAATATTTGATCAATTTCTGAATAGTTACAAAATCTCACTAGTTCTTCATGACAACAAAAGCTAATAACTGCACCTTCAATCATTCTCAATGATATACTCATTTTTCTCTTACTCATCTCTAGACTACGTGAAAGGAAGTTATAGTATATGCATACGCTAGCCCCTTGGCTATGTCACTCTTCTGCATTTTATGTGATAATGAACTTTATATACAAAGAATGCTGCACACCCCCTGACTCCAGTTTCATATGTATCATTATGTGAATATGGTACAAGAAGCGAAGAAATTGTACCCTATATTATGTGCACCATATGCTTGTGCACACCGTCAATCATAATCGCCTATTTTTGCAAGCTCCATTCATTAAATGCTTATCTCAGTGCACCACTACATGAATGAACGGCGGCATGCACCACCATATGGTGTATGCCATTTACGATAGAATTTCTTCAAGGAGTGGTGCTTTTTACTCGAACAAAAACCATATAGGGTGGGCACCAAAGAAAAAAAAAAAAGAAAAATTTCCTATTTTGCTACATTTCCTCTCATACCCATCATAAAAAAGAAATTTAAAAATCAAAAACTCCTCTTACTAATGGAGTCACCAGTCCCATGTTTAAAAAAAAAGTACGGCATCTTTTTTCTTCCTCATTTTCATAACATACTTTTTACCAGTACACGCTACATGACTAGATGATACAAACCGAGTAAACTAATCATTTAGTAAGTCAATATAGACCTCTAGGTAAATCGGTATAGTTTTTATAATATGGTGTTCACTAAATATAGTAGACGGCCAAGTAAAACACTGGCAAATTAGACAAAACTAAAAAAATTGTGTACTGTGCTCTAATAACAATGAATACCATATTCTGAAAACTGTGTATCGATTTATTTAGAAGTATGTATTGGCTTGCTACAAGAGTAATTTGCTCGATGCGTATCATCTGGTTAGGTAGTATGTACTGATAAAAAAAATATTATGAAAATAACGTATCAATTTATCTGGAGATGTGTATTGGAGCATTGTTAGGCGTGTATCAAAGATGCTTGTAGTATATATCAAAAAGTTAATAAGGACGTATCATCTAGTTATGTAGTACGTATCGGTAAATATGAGATTTTAAAAATTATATATTAATTTGTTTAGAGATGCGTATATTGATTTATCTAAAAATATATATTAATTTGGTAGCTGATTAATTGGTGAGAGATTAAGGCGCGCGTGCGTAACTGTGCTGAAATGCTAATATTCTCTGCTCGAAATTGGTGGAGGACATGGAAAGGAATCAAGACAAGACTTTCCTTTCCTTTCTTTTCTTCGTCGGCGACGGAAGATTGCTGACCTACTTTTGACAAAGTCGGGCGGAGGAGTAAATGAAGCCTCCTCCCCGCTTCATTTGTCCATCCATCAGCGAGGACTACTGCAACAACCCGACCCACAAAATCAAATGAGCAAACCATTTCGTGGAGCACCGAATTCCATTAGATCCAACGGTCATCCTCCCACCTGTTCCTGGTAAAGACCAACGCCAGCGGTGGGGGCCTCGATTTCTTGCGCTCACCTTCTCCCATCGCGTGATAGCGAAATCTTCTTAATTACCAAATTATCCTCAGATGCTTAACGCCGGGTCGCAGATGAGAGCACGGTGAGGAGGGTATTTCCGTTATTTGGAGTTGAGATGCGGTGGGCTTGGGGATTCCTCAAAGCACTCACGAGTCACTGCTAAGCATAAAGCAGCGGCACTATAGCCTTGATGACCAAAATGCTTCTAATCTGGCATCTAACCTTCAAACCTGATTGCTTGAGTTATCTACTTAACCAGGAGGGGCAGCTCTTTTTTTGGTTCACTAGCATCCTCTTACATAATGCATGATTAAAATATGATAGGATAATATATGATGCGCCAATAATACGTTACCTTCATCGTATCAGTGAAGAAGCATTAAATACGAGTACGTCACAAGGATTGGTAGGTGGATTCAGACGTTACAACTAAAATCTAGAATTGCCTCTGGCCCAACACCTACACGCCTTGCACCACGCAACCCTCAAAATAATACGCATGTATCAAATTTTCGATTTATCTCACTTTTTCTAAAACCGTTCGCATTCTTCTTAGTTTTCTCCCCCCATAAAATAACTAGAAGAAAATTAAATATAAATAATATGTAAGTAATTTTTCGGTATAGATATATAAATTTGCTTGGCGCTCGCATAGGTCAAGGAGCATGATAATGTGGTATGACCCTAACGAAAGTTATGCACGCGACGCGAATATCTCAAGACTTGCGGGACACACACGATGGTGGATGAGTAAATTGTGCTCATATTTTTCGAAATATGCCCCTTCCTCCATCTCTCTCGAGAAAAAGAAGGCTTTGTTATCTATCTTATCACGCTTACCGCAAAAAATCTTATTACGATCAGGATAAGGGAAGAAGCCATGACTCCTAAATGACTCGAGAATCTTAACATACAATTAGAAACACCCAGATGGCACTTTAAGCCCGAGAAAGAAGGGGGCATCTGAAGAGCCCACGAAACACCATTAAGATCATTGGATCCTTCAATAACTTTATTGTTATTTTTTTAATTTTGATGATTATTAAACATATGTTAGGTTTGAAATGACTCCGGGCCCGGGCAACTCACTCTTCTCATATACTGATTGGCGACTGCTCTCCTTTCCTTGCCACTTGTTCCACCAACCCTCTTCTAAATTCCCGTAACGCCCATCGTCTCCCCTCTTCTTTTCTACCATACTCCCGCAAAATCAGCGGCAGCTTGAAACGAAAATCCGCAGTTTTCCTTGAATCCGTTGGACTCGACGCGCTCTGGATACTGCCAAATCCACTCTCACTCTCCCGACTCCCATAAGCATGAATCATTCTGCATCCGCAGCTATTAAATAAATATTATTCGTAAATACCTTCCCAAGCTCCTCCTACACCTAAAGACCTGCAGCTTATCAAAAAGAAAGAGCGGATGCATCCATATCCCCCATCTCCCTCGTGGTCGGGTCTCTGGAGGACGCTTCCATCCCCCTTTTCCTTATACCTCTCCCCAAGATCCTTTCGTTCTACGGTTCTCTTGAAAATTCCCAAGTCCACGCGACAGCAGATTAAACTTATTATTCCACATCGTTTTTATAAAATTAAGCCTGTATGTGTTCAAGAATGAAAAAGTAATCACCAAAATGCCTCTTTTCTTTTTTCTCTTTCTCCCCTCTACAGAAGAGGTAAGCACCTATAAATAATAATAATAATCAAATCAAATTATGAAAAAGAAGAGTGCGGTCATTCCAGCACGGAATTTCCATTAGAGAGAACAAAATACAATCCCCTGAATTAAGTCAGAAATCAGAACCCATGTCTGCAAGAGAGAGAGAGAGAGAGAGAGAGAGAGAGAGAGAGAGAGAGAGTATATGGAAAAAATTCCATATATTCTTCCATATCCATATCCATATATGTCCATATCCATATCCATATATGGTTTCAAAATCCTCTTCTTTCCTTTCATGCTAAAATGAAGAAATCGATTCGGTCAGTCTTGGAAGCCGATCTTCTCCCAGACGGCGTTCCGGACCCGGCTCAGGTCCCGGCCCTTGAGGGTCCGGCCTATCCCCTCGTGGACCGAGAACGAGGCGCCCCGGCTCCGCCACAGCAGCTCGTGCGGTGGGATCACCGGCCCGCCGCCCACCCCCTCGTCGTCGGCGTCGTCCTCGAAATCTCTCCTGCTACTGCTGCTGCTGTTGCCTCTGTGCTCCTCTCGCAGTATCTTGGACCAGTCCGGGATGTTCACCGGCAGCGACGCAGGCGCGGTGACCCGGTCGCGGATCTCCGCTTTCTTCCTCCCGGACCGGGCGGCGGGGACCGGCTTGCGGTGCTCGGCTGATCTGGGCTCGAGGGCGCACCCCCAGACGTCGGCCTCGTCCAAATCGTCCGAGGCCAGCCCCGTGGGCTCGGGCCCGGTCACCGGCGTGAAGAGCCGGTATGCGTTCTGGCTCCGCCCTGCCATTTCCCCCCCCCCCCCCCCCTTCTTTTCCGTTTCTCTGTTTCTCCCCTCTAGAAAACGCCCTCCCCCCTCCTTTTTCTCTCTACTTTTTATTAAAAAAATTATTTATTTTCCTCTTCAACCAAGTTCTCACTCTCTCTTTTCCATCGGAGGGCTTGAGCGGTACCGGAAGCCAGCGGGAGAAAACGATGAAGGGGTAGGATGTAATTAAGGAGGTGGTGCTGCCGGGGTTTTGTTTCTTCCAAATGACGGTGCTCGGGGAGGGGCTTTTATAGAGGGAAGGAGCGGGCTGCAGCGATGTGGATAAGCCTCTTCTCTCTCCCGATTCTCCTCTTATTCGCATTTATTCATCTACACGCGCCTTGCTGGCTTCAACGTGAAGCCCATATCTGGTGCTCCGCGGGTTACGTTTAGACGCTGTTACAAACCGCATCTCTTCTTTACATCGACTTGCAAATGACTGCATTACTTTACCGTTGCGTATTCATTATTATGTCAAGAGAGTAAAGCTGCGAGGCTATTCTTATATGCCCATGAACAGCTCTTGGGACAGCGAAGTATTGGTGCAGCTTGTAGAATCTTATCCTTGTCCATGAGAGGAGTAAGTCGAGTTAAAAATTAACGAATTAATAGATTTTCTCATGTTGGATGGATAGGAGTTTGCTAAAGCGATCCGCTCGAACATCTTAACAAGGGCGTCGTCAATGAATTCGTATCATGATCTCGACCGTTGATGAGGATGATCTCTTGTTCTCTCGGACGGAGGGGATGGATGGTGACGTGGCGTATCGATAACGACAAGGAAGGAGGGGAAGGGCAGCTGCGTCATTTTGCCGTGGTAATTAGAGAGAGGGGGGCAAGTGGGCCCCGCCGGGATGACGAGAACGAGATGCGCGTTGCTCAGGCCGGGCGAGTGACACGTGGCGGACGGCCTCGAGGGCTCGAGGGCACGTGAAGTAGGGCCTACCCGGAGAGGAGAGAGAGGAGAGGCAGCGAGCCGTTCGATAAGGGGGAGAGGGGACACAAGTGTGGGTCCCACGAATCGTACGAAGGCCCTTGAGAAATTAAACCGGGTGACGTGTCAGGATGTCACTGGTTGTTGTGCACGTGAGGGAGTGCAGGGTGGATGTGTCCGTAGAGGGGAGGGACATGCACCCCCTAGCTGTGGAACTCGAGCAGAGAGAGCTATTCGCACCGGACGACTGCAAACCCAAGACGAGACCCTCGAAGTCGTGGGGTTGGTTTCGGCCAGGATGTTCAAATGGGTCCGATTACCGTTTGTTTCCGGGTAAGTCCCCCCAGCACCGATTTGATATGTCTGCTTAAAATCTCGGCTTCTGGTTATATCGGCGGACGCAAGAAGCATGTCGCTCTACAATTTTCTTATTTTTCTCTTATTTCTTTTAATATGATTTTTTGACATCAAAACCCATGTTTAATATTAGATTGTTTCAACATGTAAGTTACCAATCTTTCACGACCTAATAGTTTGTTTTCGTTGAGATAATAAAAAAATTATCACAAATATTTATTAATCGAGTGCCATGTTTACAACATTCCTAGCCCAAAAAAAAACCTTATGGTTAAATAGAAAGTTCGAATATCTATTCCCACTCAAGTTATCATGTCGTCTCACGGTTAATGCATGTTGAACATGCCATCCTAATTATTCCTTGAGTTGTTTTGTCTAAAATGGGCTAACTTCAGGAGAATTATTTTTGGTATGCAAAGCAGTACTTTTTTTTCACATAAAGAAAAGGTGAAATTGACTCTAAATTTGGTATATGTGATGCAAAGGCATAGAGAAAGCAAGTTTAAATCCTCTTAAACATTTGTTACTGAGAATTTTTATAGCTTAAGTAGATTGAGGTTGTCTATTGGCAAGAGTAGATGGGCAGACCTTTCAGTGGTTCTTAACAAAGAAGAATTAGATGAAAACTTGTGCCATTAGAATTTGGTCGACGACATCCGGGCATTAAAATTTTACGATTAGACAAACTAAACATTGAAATACGTCCCAGATTTGAAGTTAAAATCTTTCCTAAATGAAAGAGGAATTTACCATCCAGAGCATAGTACAGTTTTGTGCAAAACAAAATGTTAGAAAGTTGTTCACATGTAGTCAAAAAAGAATGTTGCATGTTGTGCATCTTGAGCTGGCAATGCATGGCCACCAAAGTATCAAAATCTTTGATGTGATTAGGTTAAAAGAACGCCTCTAGATGATGCACTTGCATGCTGTGCATCTCGAGCTAGCAATATATGCGAACCAGAGTCATGACAGTGCCTTTGATGTGATTGAGTTAGAAGAAAGCCTCTAGATGAAGCATGTGTTCACCATGGAGAATATATCTTTTTATGAACTGACCTAGTTATATTATGAAACATGAGTAACACGCGTTGATCCAAGTACTTTTCAATTTCTTTGCATTTTTCTAGCATAGTAGTTGGGATATTAAATGTTATGGATGATGACATGAGAATTGTGACAAGCAAGTTCTGACCAAGGTTAGTGCATTATAGAAGTTTTACTTGTAACTATAAATGACCGCGAGCTTACCAAGCAGTCCAACAAGGAAAGAATCACTAAAATTTTGGGATGGTGTGTGAATTGTCTTTTATTGTCTGACGTTTCTAATTTGATCGCTAAATCTTAAGCAAATGTTGGATTCAAATATTGTTCAGTTCTATTGTAGCAAGATTCATGTATCTGGTCACACTTGTAAACAATTCTCCACTTTGTTTTATTGTGTTCTAAGATAGGAGAGGCAGGAGCATACAAAATTTTTCTTCTCTTGGGGTCGGTGGATGCTAAAGTTGCTGCTGGAGTGTTAGGAAAATTTGAATTGATAGTTTTCTTCTAAAAAAATTATTAAAAAACATACATGATTTTTTATTATTTCTTTTGGAATATTTTAATCTAAATGTATGGTGTTATATTAGACATTGCACACTCGTTTACATCAAAAAAAAAAAAAAAATCACCAACTCATTTACATCCTAAAAGAATACACAGGTGTCATAATGAAATCAATATCTACATGGCAGGTGGCATATAGGTAATCGAAAGATTTTTTTCATTGTTTTCACTTCATAGTGAAGTAAAGTTCCAGATATGGTGTCATCAAAAAATCTTACATTATTTTAGTTCGCATGCAACATTATATATAACTTCAATCTACTTTAGCAAAACAAAGATTTAAGACAGCAGTGCTAAATACTATGTGGTGATTTGCATACTTAATTACGTTAGACATGATACGCTGGCCTTTGAGAAGCAAAACCACTCAAATATAAAGTGAAAGGAAAATAGACTACGATGAAGTTAAACTTGATTTCTTTTCTAATAGACCACGATGTTTATTGCTTTGTTACTTGCAACTGTATATTTATTTCAATCAAATTGCCCGATTCGAGCCGAAGACCTGAGGTGGTGCTATAAGCTGTTATTTGTGTTTCATTGTGTCAAGTGCTAATCATCTCAAATTAACAATTGAAGCATCCAAGGCTGCATCAATCGAGAACATATGACAGAAGAAATTATTTTATCTTCAAGCTCATCCTCACCGAGCATAGATTTATTTCAATAATTTGGTTCTTTCCATCCCAATCTTACAGTAATGGGATCACCTTACGCTTATGTAGTAAACAAGCTGTGAAGGATTTTTGTGACTCGTTTGAAGAAGGCTTAGACTTCCGTAAAGCGAAGTCATTTTTAAGTGTACGCATGGGTAAAGAAGCCATTGGGAATGCCCCTCCCCTCAAAGTAATCCAATTGGAACATTATCTTTAATGACCGAGATCCGTGCACCGGCTCACGAAGCCGATTTGGCTTTCTTCCATTTGTCAGCTCCGGGTAAGCAATAATACTGGAGTGAGCTTCAAGGTTATCCTCCTCCAGTCCTCCCCTTCTGATCTTTTTATCTCGTACTTTAAGAGATGATAGCTGGCATGCTCGCCAAATCATGAAGGAAAGCAGAAGAGGCCCAAGAGATCGTTTAGTTAATAACAAAGCAAGATTCTCCTTTTACACTAACCTACGCAAATTCCAAAACAGATGAGAGGAGCGACCAATTTGGACATGCTGCTCTGCGACAAGAAGGTATCGAATGTGGGAAACATGATCGGTGATCGAATTTTATATCTGTTTGTGATCTTCTTTTATATATGTGCGAGTTGATTTGCAGTTCGCCACCTTCCTCGATGCTTCATTCACATGATAAACAAATTCACATCTTATCTTATTAGGCTAAATAGAATAGATGCATATAACTCGCCACTGGTTATGAACATGTAGGAGTATTGGCCTGACATGATGAAGATGGAGTTGGTCTTCAAGGACGTAATTGTAGGGTTCATCTTGCGGCGAAGGATTGCTTGCCGGATTCTTATTCTGAATTGAGAAAATGGATGAGATAACCTTTAAACATATAGCTCTTTGGATTGCAATAGTTAATGTTGGGTCTGGCCCAAAAATGTAAGTATCCAAGGGCCGAGTTTGCCCGCTAGGCCCAACTTTAACCATGCACCCAACTAGGTGGAGCCTTGGTTGGATTGGGTTTGGGATAAAGGTGCTAGCGACTTTGATTAGGCCCAGGTTTTACTGAACCTGGATACAAAACCATTGCAGTTTCGTGTCTGACTTTGTTTCATACCTAATTCATTGGTGATTTTATACGAGAGATGAGTGGCCAAATATAGATCATCAACCATGCAAGGTATCTTGCATGATCGACAAGTAGCCAAACATAACCCTTCTAAGTATCAACTACAAATTAATTAATTAGATCTTCATCAGTCTCATATTTTTGACTTTTTTTCTATAGTTGGTTGATAGCCGATTAATTTTTGATTGTAAAGTTTGCCTCTCCTATAAAAATTAATTTTTATGCTTTTTTTTTGACAAACTAACTTCTCAAAGGAAGCTATTTGGGCAAAATAGAAGTTAATCGTACACGAAACCGCTGACGGTCACCAAGGGAGTTAGCTACTGTACGGAAATAACTTCATCTTTCATTAGAGGTAGCAACAATTCCTAATGCTTCAGTCCTTATCCTAGCATTAGGATTCTTTTCTAGAGTGGAGACTTAACCTGTTTTAGAACATATCTCAGTATTCGTATATCAAATATGCTTCAAATCAGACAGAATGAAGGCTTACACATTTTCCTTTTTCTAATTTAATTTCGTTTGGTGCCCACCTTATTTTATTTTAGTATTCTCTATCTTATATATTAGATGCATCAATATTGTATGAATGCATATTAAGTAGAGATTGATTTATTCCTCTTCCTTTTTCTTTTGTTCATACTTTTGGTGCATGATTTACTTCTATTTATTTTTTTTTAATATTTGGTTACTTGGCAAATTATAAAGAACCTCGGCATTCTTTCAAGTGATCTAAAAACACGATAGATCACATCGAAAAAAGTTAAAAAAATATGCAAAAAAAAAAAACTTTCCACCTTTTCATTTCTCGAAAATCTATTGAATCTTGAAACACGTCCCGGTAATGCACGGTGAATCAGGATGACAATGTACACATCCTGTCCTTTAAGTGTCTGTTTGGATGATTGGATTAAAAATCTTATATATACATGAATTGGGCTAGTACAAACAGCATGATTATATGATTATAGACTAGGCTACGTATATATTTATATATAGCCAGCAATTTTTTTTTTTTCCTATGTGATTCGAGCCGTGCATTCTAAAATTATTTTTAGATATTTATCTCTTATTGCCATCATTATCAGAACTTGACGGTGGATTTTTATCTCTTACTGCGGTACACTTGTTTAAGAAAAAGCTTTTGAGAGCCAACTTGACAAAATCTTGAATCTCAATAGATTTTTTGATTTTATTTTTAAAATTCTGAATGCGGAAGGAGAATGAGGTGGTTTGGAAAATTCAATCACTACAAGACGCAGAACCTTTCAAGATACATCATGCATCAGAGCAATCTCAAATTTTCAAACATATGTGGCATTTCACAGCTCCACGTCAGTCACCTTACATAGATCGAGTACCAAGACTAAGTACGGCAAAATGAGCTGTGCCACCACCTTTCAATCGTTATAGAGCTAGAACTCTAGAATGAAAGCTTCTTTGGAACATTTTTCTTCCACCAAAGGCTCTCCTCACAAATTGTCCCTTTTCTTTCCGTCCATTGCGATGGAAAAAAAGAGCAGCCCTTTCAGCATTCTTCCGGGACAGTGTCACGAGAGGTTTTTTAGTGAGGTTCTCTATAAATAAACGCTATAGGAGATTTTATATCTACATGATGTCGCACCCCTTAACATAACATGATGTCTATCAGCAAGATAAATGGTTTGCCTAAAACTTTACTGGGCGTAACTTTTACACTCGCAGATATCAAGTATATATGCTTCTCAATGATTCCACGCAAGCATGTAAATCAGCCATGAGGTTGCGTTTGATAAGTAAGCTAAGCAATCCAATCTAGCCGCATGCTATCAAGCCTGGGCTAGCAAAGCATTTGGCATAGGATTTCTCTACCACTCGCATCAAGCCATGGCTTGTCGTCATATGCAATGAAATATTCAGCACCAGCCCCTGGGGGGCAAAAGATGGAAGGAGCCATAGGTGTTGATCCACAGGTGTCTATCTGATATCCAGTCTCATAATCAAAACATTTGAACTGCAATGCCTCTAATATTTGTTAGCTAATCTAAAATAGCTCATCACATTATTTGTTGCGAGGAAATTGCAGTTAAGAGGGGCCCTATTGTCTTGCAATGCTCTGCTTCCTCGAAATCAGAGGATAAATGCAACAATAAGGGTTTGATTGGAGAAATGTAATAGAACTGGGATGGATTTCCTACTTGATTTATAGGATATGATCCATATTAATCCAACACCTCTGCACCCAGAATCTTGTAGGACTATTGTTCTTTTTTTCTTCGTGCAGACCAACAGACCCACAGGCTGGAATACAGACTAGGACTTGCATAGACCTTAAGAAGATTGTGGGCTTTAGACTGCCTAAAAGCAAATCAGGTTACTGATTTTTCGGACAATAATGCAAGTGTGGAGCACTCACAAGCAGTCTGGAATTATAGTTTCCCTTTGATCTTGTCTCTTTGATTAGACTAGATGCTAAGAGAGTTTTGTAGTGAAGTCTTTTACTTTTCCTACAAAAACAAATAAAAGCTGTGAACTAATGGGCCGAGAGGCCTGATTACTGTAAGATATTTCCAAACAGGCGTAATCTTGATGGTGCTCTCCATTTTTGAAACCTCAGGAAATTAGTATTTATAGAGTTTGCTCTAAATTTAGAGGCAGAGTTTTTTTTTTAAAAAAAAAATAAATTTACTTTGTTACAATAGGCGCGTGGATATTTTTTTTTTTTTTTTAGTACACCAGCGACTCACACACAATGAGTATGGGTACAGCCCATAAAGTCAGAAAAGAGGAACAAATAGAAAGGAGACAGGACAGAGACGTGGTTCTACCAAATGAAATCTCTAGAACATGAGCTGCAAAGGATGACAACCAATCTGCAGCACTATTTGTCTCTTTGTAAACCTAAACAATCCGATGAAAGGCACACTCATCAAAAAGATTACGAATGTCGTAGATTAGCCGTATCCCACTGGCAGCACGCTCCGACCCTGGACCACTCGATCACCATGGCTGAGTTTTTTTTAAGAATAATACGGCTTGCATTCAGCACTCATCAACTCTTATCTCGGTACTAATAAAGGTCCGATCGAAAATCAACCAGCCAGGGTGTGTGGATAATCTTTGGAAAGCCGGACGCGCATACATAAATCATGCACCAGTGGATCAGTATACCACATAGGCATAAACCCCAGCTATATATAACGAAACCCTAGCCTCTTTTTGCCGCTCCTTCCCTCGTTTTTTTGTTTCCCGCAACCCTAACCTTAGCACGGTTAGCACAGAGGAGCTGCAATGCCGCCCAAGTTTGATCCCTCCCAGGTCGTCGACGTTTACGTCCGCGTGACTGGCGGTGAGGTCGGGGCGGCGAGCTCCCTGGCCCCCAAGGTCGGTCCCATTGGTCTCTCCCCCAAGAAGGTCGGAGAGGACATCGCCAAGGAGACGGCCAAGGAGTGGAAGGGCCTCCGCGTCACCGTCAAGCTCACCGTCGAGAACCGCCAGGCCAAGGTGTCGGTGGTGCCCTCGGCCACCGCCCTGGTGATCAAGGCCCTCAAGGAGCCGGAGCGCGACCGCAAGAAGACCAAGGACATCAAGCACAACGGCAACATCTCCCTCGAGGACGTCATCGAGATCGCCTGCGTGATGCGCCCGAGATCCATGGCCAAGGATCTCGCCGGTACTGTCAAGGAGATACTTGGCACCTGCGTCTCCGTCGGCTGCACCGTCGATGGCAAGGACCCCAAGGATATGCAGCAGGAGATCTCCGACGGTGACGTCGAGATCCCCTCCGAGTGAAACACCAGGTCTATCATCACTGGAATTTTGTCTCTTCCTCTCTCTCCCGCTATGTTTGTGTGTTGGATCTTTTGAAGGGATTTTGGTATCTAGTTTAGGCATTCTGAAGAAGATGCTTTCAATATAGTCGTTTGAATTATTGATCGAAAAGTTTCTGGATTCTTCGTTTTGATTTCGCTGCATTTTTAATTTGGATCGGTGGTTTGGATGCTAGAATTCGTTTTATGTTACTGCTATTGCCACCTTATAATGCAACCGCATTCTCTGCGCCAATTGCTGTTTTTGTTTTCGTATTTCTGCTTTATCCACTGGGCCAATCTAGTTGGTTCGTTGGGCCCAGTTTTAGCTCCAAATTATTAAAAAACAAAACAAAAAATTCTTTTTTTTCATTGGATCTCTATGATGAGATCATATTTTAGATCTTCGCCAAAGTTTAAGAAAGAAGGGAGATAGAATCTGTATCTGAGTACTGTCTATTAACCAATCTTCGGAAAATTCTGTTTCTGATAATTGAACACCATTATGGGTGCAGAACATGCATTTCTCTATTCCATTTCTTAAAATCCTCATAGCACTCGGGGAATTGGAGGTTTTGTCTTGTCGTGTATCTTTGGTATGCTAGTGTGACCAAGTTGATTGTTTTAGCAGTTACCGTAGGATTTTGATGTGTATGATTTTCGGAGGCTCCAACATGGTCTGTAAGAAGCTTGCTCCGTAGAAAGACTTCAATTGAATTGTGGTTTGACAAATATGCTTTACACAATCCAGGTTTTCATGCTGGAGTTTAGGGGAACGAGTCCTTCAAGCTGGAAAGCGGCCTCGAAACAGTTCTTGCTACATCCAGTTCTTCCTAATGTTGACTCCTTTTCACTAACCATACACATTTAACCTACTCTTCGCTCATATAGCCTTTGTAGAGCGGTTTTGTATCTTTTGACCATGTACTTCTACTATTCTGCTATTGCCACATAAATCCTCTAACTTGTAGCGTACTCACTTCTAGCAGAACATCCATCAAAATGGCTCCTCCTCTCTCTTCTAATGCTCATCTTTATGCTTCATCGTGCCTTTTTTTTTGGAAAAAAGAAATTGCACACAGCAGTGTAGTTCTACTTATCTTTTATGGATACTTTCGTACAAGTCTTAAAGATTATCGGCAATTCATCGATTTGTAGTGAAGCCTTGCTATCATCTTGATAGAATTGATATTATAACACACACATCTGTCTTTCCACCTCTCTTGCTTGATAACCCTTAACAATGTTAGAAACACATAACTTATTCCTGCTAAAAGTTGTTGCAAATCGTGTACAAATAACTAGTTTCTGGACGCTCTGTATAATTTATTAAATGACTGCTTTTATAGTTGCTCTCTCTCCCCTCCTCTTTCCCATGAACCAGTTTGGGCGTGTGTTTTAGATTCTTGACCTTTGCGTGGACAAGATCTTTAAGTTGTTTTAAATGGCCAAAAAAATATTTGAACGAAATGTTGCTGGCTAAACATTTTTGGATTTGTAATATCAAGAAACAAAGCTGACCTTGAGACCACCATTGGTTCATTTTAGCTTATTTGATTAGTACAACATTTATTTTTTGTTAGGTTTGTGAAAACCATGTTTTTAACCATTATTTACAACAATATTTTTATTATTTTGGTTATATCATTTTTAAGATTGTTATGCATTGTATGTATATCTTGTTCTTGACCCTTTATTATTTTCAGGCACTTGGCCGTGTACCATTTAAATGTTGCGAATCTTGGCAAAAGATAATTTATGCATTAAAAGGCTCGTGGTAAAATATGTAGCTTCCATTATCCTCACTGCCCTCTCTCCGAGAACCAGGGAGGGAAAAAAAAAGAGAGAGGGTGAAATATGTAGCGTCTACCTTTCTTTCTCTTCCTTTTTCTCCCTCTCTCTTCCTCTCCCACTCGCTCTCTCTTTTTTCTCCTTCTTTTTCTCCGGCAATGAATTTTGTTTTCGTTGCCGGGATGGCTCGGTATGATCGGAACCGCCCGATTCATCAACGTGGGAATTGGCCTCGACCGGGGTTGGAATCTGTTTGAAAAGATATGAAGTTAGATAACAATATACAGTGTGGCTGGGACACTGGGTCACGCCTGCAGGTCTGGGTGCAGATGGTGTGCAAGGCTGGCTTGCCCATTCTGAGATGGGGAGCGAGATGCGTGGCTTGGTTTCGGAGAGCAGGGAATGCCTCTCCTGAAATTGGTAGCAGCACTGTGCTAAACTTTTATACTGAAAGGATATATGGTTAAATATCGCTTCAATGGTTGCTTTCTGATTAGAGCATCCCATAGCTTCCCATTGCTTGGGGATACAAATTGGCTTGTTTGAAACCGGTCCCTGCATATAGGCAGGATTCCGTTTTGCATGTACGTACCTGGCCTCGCCAATAATGATCTGCTGCAGATTTACAGGATGTAAAGCTGGCGTCATTTGCTTACTAGGTTTTATTCCTATGAATTAGGTGTCGACCAGGCAAGTTGGGGGCCTCAGATGATTACGAATTTTCAAAAGTCCAAGAGTCTTAACAGCAGGAAACTCGATGAAGATTTTAAAATAGCTGAAGAGGAGTCCTACAAGTAAACATATATCAAAGTATCCAATAAATTAGACAATAATTATTCGGATGTCTGATAGTCTAAACCAGCGAGAAACTCCAGTAAAAATTAGCTATATAAGGAAGTCCAATAAATCGAGTATTTGAATTCTCAGAGCAAAATTAATCGTGATGTTGTAAGATAAAAGAAAACGAAATAATTTCCCCCCTCTTTATAAAATAAACATCCTAATACTATCCAACACCCGGTCCCCTCCTTCATTTGATTTGATATTAGATTAAATTGGGCAATAAGCGGACACTCCATTGGAAGCCTAAGAGGTATTGTACGAGCACTGCTTAGCACCCAAACATGGGACAGGAGGCATTGGAAGGGTTTAAGGATTAGGATGATGGCTCTTTGAATCCAGTGGCCAGGATTGACGTTGGATGGCAAAGCTTTTATTGACTAGAGAGGGAGAAGGAAGGATCATGACAATATATTAGGAATAGAGAGTGTTGTTTTTCTTGGATTATATTTTTCTCGATGGATGAGATGAAAAGTCTAGGATAGGAAAGAGGATTTTAATCCACTGATGGAGAGAGATTTTGGAAGGGAGAATACGAGTAGCTCTTCCTTTATCTTGGAATATTGATGAGGTCGAGTCCGTCATGGAAGGCTAAGATTTTGTCGGCACTAGCATATATGATAGGTATGATTTACAACAAAATAAAATATGTATAATGTCCAAGTTTTTTCTACATGTTATTTGATGTTTTCTACATTAAAAACTTGGTATGACAATTATAGGATTTCTTTGCCGCCGTCGCTATCCAAAATTATGTACAAGATATGTTTGGTATATAATATAAAATAAGATTATTAATATTTTATGATTATTATTTGTAATTGTTATTTTATAATATTTTATTTATTTTATATGTGATAGACGCGTGGGCGTATATATATATAGAGGGAGAGAGAGAGATAATTCATATTTTATTTGTGGAGGACTTAGAGAAAAGCCAGACAACGACCGCCACTGTTTGTGATTGGAAGGCCTCGCGCTCCTCTTTGCTTCTCTCTCTTTCCACCGTCCCCGTCGCAATCCGGCGGGCATCTTGGCTCAGCAGCTGAGCCCCACAGAACCCCAGAGGCTTCCAATCCTGCCGCGCCAAACCGCCATGCCATCCATGGCCGCCCGTTATCGTACGTGTCGCTTTCTGATAGGCCGGTCGCCTGCCTCATGCTCTATTAATTCAACAGGCCTATATTCACCCACGTGGCGGCGGGATTCGCCAGCATTTGAGCTGGGCTACGCCTTGCAGCCAACTGACTCGCGACACGTTTGCGCGTGACCCTATGTCATCTTTCGTGGACCAGATTGCGTTGGACTCATCCAGAACTAGTACGGTCCGCGCTTTAAATTTCGAAATATAGCTGATGATTATAGGCAAAGCGAAATCGTTGTTCATGAACTGGATTCTGTGTGGAAGGCAACGGCTGCTACTTCAATCATAATAAAAATTAATAACCAGACTAGCAAAATTACGTAATTGCTTGGCAAATTCATCATTTATAATAATTAATCCATTGTAACAACAGATATAAGTAATTGATCTAGCTGTAATCTATTAGGTCGGATTTTGGCGCCCGTCAACTGAGCTCAACCAGGCTGGATTTTGGCGGCAACATCCATCATTAACTTATTAAGAGGGAGGCTAACCATGACCTATTGGTGGCATGGGCTTTCTATGTACCTATAGGTTTAGGGCTTTTCCAAAGAATAGGGTATGTAATTGAAATTAACGTCACTCGTTAGCGCCAGCTTTCACGTGGAACATGAATCCTCTCTTTCGAGCTGCATTAAGTGCTCTTTCGTAGGCCTAGCTAGCGACCCCAACTGCTCTCTTGCATTGCTAATTTGCTATGCAAGTGAATTACCATGAAGCCTATCCCACGGGTGTATCCGTGCGATATCAAATTAATCATGTGAGCTACGTCGTCCTACGCCCTACATTCAATGCATCCAACCGTCCATCAATGCCATTGATTGCATCACCGCCCCCACATCACTGCCGTTGGGGGGCGGACCACCGGGAATATGTTAATGCTATCACCTGCTAAACCATGGAAAGGCCCGATGGAGCCCAATGGACGATCTCCACCGCTAATGCTCGGCTCCTTCGAGTCTACCCTCCGCGCCGACTTGGACAGCGACACAGTGCGCGAGTGGGAGCTGATCTAATGATGAGGAATTAGTCGGTTTAGGGCGGCAAATTAAAACTTTAAAGATAAGTAAGAGAAAGAGAAAACAAATCAAATGAAACCCCACTCCGCTTTGTCTCCGCTCGCCGCCGTGGTGATATAAACAGACCCCTCATCCTCTCCTCAGTCCGCACCGAGGTCCCATATCTCTCCACCGCCGCAAGCTCACTCCCTTTTTTTTGTTTTACCTTTTTTTTCCAATCTAAAGAGAGAAGAGTCGTAAATTTGATCGGTGATCGATGGGGAAGGACGTGGAGGCAGCGGCGGAGGCGGGCGAGTTCACCGCGAAGGACTACACGGACCCGCCGCCGGCGCCGCTGATCGATGCGGAGGAGCTGACCAAGTGGTCGCTGTACCGGGCGGTTATCGCCGAGTTTATCGCGACGCTGCTGTTCCTCTACATCACTGTGGCGACGGTGATAGGCTACAAGCACCAGTCAGACGCCAACGTGGGCGGCGCCGACGCGGCCTGCAGCGGTGTCGGGATCCTGGGCATCGCCTGGGCTTTCGGAGGGATGATTTTTATCCTCGTCTACTGCACCGCCGGCATCTCTGGTGGGTTTGGCTTTTTTTTTTTTTTTTTTTTTTTTTGTGAAGTTAAGAAAGCTAACACACTTCTACTGGAAATTAAGGACGTCAGGTGAAGGTGGCAGCATGATAATTTTGCATTTTGAAAGCAAATTTTCTGGCTTCTTGATGTCCTATTCGATCTAACAGAAAAAGCCTAGAGATAAGTTCTAAAATTTTGGTGTGGCTGTAGCAATGTCTGGTTCTCGTGAAAAACATTAAAAAAGAAAATGTTGAATAGATCCAAATGTCAACCATTTAGGGTAAGAGCAGAGGGAAAAAAGAAATTCCTGCATATGCGCCGCATTATTTAGTTGTGCTATCGTAAGCCTGTCGTTGGTCGGTAGACGCTTTTCCTAACGACAATTTTTTTTTCAATAAAAAGGTTTACATGGGTTTAAAAGAGTTGTTTTCTGTTGTTCATTAAACAAAAAAAAAGAAATAAAAGATTTATTTTCTGTTGTTTATCAAAATATTTGTTTTCCTAATAAAAGCCAGGTGGCTGCTTTCAGCCTCCCTCAACCTCAAAAAAAAGAAAAGAAAAAAAAAAACACTAGGTTCGACCGGGCTTGATGGACAATAATCTATAAAACGTTCATTCATTAGAATTGTGTATTTCTGCTCAGCATAAATAAACATCTGATTCTTCCTCTCTCTCGATCCGTCTCCTTTGTGTTTTCTTTCTTCTGTGCATGCACGCAGGTGGTCACATAAACCCGGCGGTGACGTTCGGGCTGTTCCTGGCTCGCAAGGTCTCCCTGATCCGAGCCCTTCTCTACATGATCGCGCAGTGCCTGGGAGCCATCTGCGGCGCGGGGCTCGTCAAGGGCTTCCAGAAGGCCTACTACGTGCGCTACGGCGGCGGGGCCAACGAGCTCAGCTCCGGCTATTCCAGGGGGACGGGACTCGCCGCCGAGATCATCGGCACCTTCGTCCTCGTCTACACCGTCTTCTCCGCCACCGACCCCAAGCGCAGCGCCCGCGACTCCCACGTTCCGGTATAAATTTTTTCCTTTTTTTTTTTCTTTTTAGTTTTTGTTGTACAGTACCATACATCTTACGTAGTTTATATCTTCCTCCTATTATGCGATCTAATCGGGGGTTAATTAAGGGGTGAAGGTAACCAAAACAGTTGACTGAAAGTTTAATTTGGTCTGCAAGTGGGGCCCTGGTCCAGCTTCCCCCAGATCCGACACGACCAAATTTCCAGTCCAAGATTTACGCCCACGCAATACTTGGCGGGTTTGTGTCATGTCTGGCTTGGATCCAACTTTTTAGGACTGAAGCTGGCGCGTTCATGCCCGCTGGATTTGTTTCATCTTCACAGGATCCTCATTGGAGGCTGGATGGTGTGAGATGAGTCTAACTCAGACGTAGCTTGGATCATAATCCTTCTAGAGCTTACCGAAAACTTTAACATCTACTTAACCCGCTTGCTAAGGATCATGCCAAGGAATTTCAATAAGTACGATCATGCCAAGGATTGTCTCCAAATTGTTATGCTAACACTCGATTATGTGCGTCCCTAGGAATTTCTACATGCGTAGGGTGGATTGCTTCATCCAGATATGTAATTTAGTTGGTAGGCAAAGTATGTGGACCACACCTAAAGTTACTGCTATGAATTGGGTTTGCATCCGACAAATAAGAAAGTGACATATGAGCTCTAATTGGGGAACATAAAATTGGGATTAGCCTAAGCAAACCTAAAATTTTGATCTACCTCTTAAACCTAATTTGAAGAAATTTTTTTATATGCATAAATAAACAAAAATGGGCTGAATAAGAGGGCATAGCCTTTCGCTAATATCCTTACCTCCAAAGTTCTAGTGAATGCTGGATTCGACTGGAATACTTGGTATACCTATCAAAAATTTCACCAACTTGATAAACTATCACCTTCCCACTTAGAAGTTAATAGTTAGTAATCTTATATATACTTTTGTACAAGTCCATTTTCTGCATAGACCAAACCTTTTGACATCCGAATCTTAAGCACAAATGGATGGGTCGGACTTGTGTGTTTGGTATTGTATTTCTTCTTGTGGTGAATACATCTACTCCTATAGCTAGGAAAAGAATTGATGTAGTAAGAAAAATTACTTATGAAGAATTATTTTGGCAAACTTTCATTATCTTGGCTGTCACAACACAAAATGAGATAATGGCAACTCCATTTGCAGTCACCTTAAATGTAAAGAATTGAGCATTTCACTGGTCGCATCGGAACATTCCTCAGGTGGAAGCATAATTTCGGTTGCATGTCACAATTATCCTTACCATGATCCTTGCATTTCGATAAATTCCTAGCTTGCACGGCAGTAATGTTTCTGGGCATCCTTTTTGATTTCTATTGGTTTCAATTATCTCTCCAGGTTTTGGCTCCACTTCCGATTGGTTTTGCAGTGTTCATGGTCCATCTAGCCACAATCCCTATCACAGGGACCGGCATTAACCCTGCGAGGAGCTTCGGAGCGGCTGTCATCTATAACGAGGACAAGGCCTGGGATGATCAGGTAGTATATCAATTTCTAAAATATCTCCATGCGACACAGTTGTTGCGTGCATTTTTTTGAGTTCGCTTAGTTTGATAAAGCTCGAGTCCCTATTGTTTCCGGTGCACCGCACAACTTAGAGAGCGTCCTGGGATCGCTACATCTTTATCCTCTCAATTCAAGAGTGCACTTGTGTCCTGTTATATAGAATCGAACCTTTTGCTCGCCATCATTGTAGTTGAGTGGCGTACAAAACGAACAGAACTAATGACCTGCCTTGCCATATAAGCCAAGGCAAGGGTGTTACCTACAAACAAACGAATCTTCAATACTCTATTCTGAAAAAAAAAGGATCCATAGATTTGGATCTTGGAGCAACTTCGGATGCTCTTAGACCCTAGTATATCACCTAACGATGCTCCTGGCCCGTTCTTTATTGTTTTAATGAACAATTAATACCCAGGATTTGAACCCTACATCTCTTCCAAGGACCAAGTCCTTGATTAAGGCAGAGGTGCCCATCCTGGACTATAATTTCAGAAACTCAAAGTAGATCCTCCGACCTTCAGAGAGTGGGGAAATCTCCAATAATGATCTTACATATATATATATATATTTTGGATGTGGTCTACAGTGGATCTTCTGGGTGGGGCCTTTCATTGGTGCCGCGATTGCTGCAGCTTATCACCAATATGTCCTGAGAGCTAGTGCTGGGAAGGCATTGGGATCCTACCGTAGCGGCTGATTCTCTCGTGCGTCTTCTCGAACTGAAGAACTGTTATGGAGCATGAAATTGTAGATAGAAGGCCTCTGCCTCTAGCTAGTACTTGCAGGGAGGGCAACCATTGGGTTTTCCTGCATCTGGGTGTTTGTCATCTTGTATTTCCTGCTTTTCTCTTCCACTTCTCTTTGCATCTGTAATTACTACATAAGGCTATGAAGTTTCTATCCTTTCTCGTCCTTCCCTTCACTGGCTGGAACTTAGTATATTAAAGTGACTTTGTGATCCACCAACCACGTCGAAGCCCGAAAGGGGGGAGAGAGAGAGAGAGAGAAGAAGAAGAAAAGCCGCTATTCATTATAAAAAAGACGGAACAAATAGTGGATTAATTACTAATATCCGATGGTATACAACTAAAACCGATCGACAAATCTCAGGTGCTGAATTAAAAATGGCAAAGCACATTCAGTTTTCACTGGCGTCCACTTTTGCTTGAGAGGTGGAGCTTGGATTGTGTGGCCATTCCATTAGGTAGTAGGTGAGGATGGATGATCATTATCTATTGCAAATTTAAGAGTATTGGGATGGAGGGACAGATGGAAGAATTACGACCTTTCCCTCCTGAAGGATAGAGAAGGGAAATGTTACTTAATGTGCAAAGCTCAACTTTCGACGTGTCACCCTGACTGCTTGATGAGCTGCTCTGTTCCTACTCTGAAATTGATTGCACTTGTATATTGGGTTGGTGACCTAGCCGTTCTATAATATGGCATCATGATTAAATTAGGTACCATTGTCGCATATATTGTAAAGTTTCTACGAATAATAAGTCTATGAATTGTTGGCATGTTGCGTCGGTTGATTTCCATGATTTGCTGACACGTTGAATCGGTTTGACCTGCTCGTCTGAAGCCTCGACATTTAGAAGTGAAGTATCCATGGTTTTTGTTTGCCTTTGGTGAAAGAGCTTCCACTACCTCCATCTTGACGTTGTCCCATGCATGCAATGTGATAGTTAGGCTCGCTACCATGATGCATACTTTTAATAGTGAAGTAAACTTTGTAGGTTTGGAGTTGTCAATATAAAAGGAAAATGCTTCACATACCCCAACAAGTACCCAATCTGGTTTATGGGTAGAATGGGCATTAAAGCCTTGAATAAACCACATGACCCCACTATGTAGCATACAGAACCCAACATGGCACTCGATCTGGTTACATGCTGCGGTTTGCAAGGCAGACTCTATTGGAAAATAAAATTATTTTTAGTTTGTATATGAATATATATGTTATAGAAACTTTAAATCCCTCAATCCTTTTGGAACAAGTTGATCTATAATCAGAAGATGATGTCGTTACTCGTTATGAAGACAATCTTCTTCATGAATACTATCGGTTTTTTTTTCCCACCTCAAGAAAAAGGATTCTCTCTCTCACTCTCAAAAAAAAAGAAAAAAAAAAAGAAGCCTAAACGCACCTTGGCCTACGATATTAAGAGCCAGAATTGTCTCAGACCATTTCTTCAATCATGGTTGTTCTTGATTTTCAAAATGGTTACACAACCAGATAGACTCCACATGCCTTTCCTAACCTCATTTTCTTATGAATTCACATGCAATTTTTGTTTGAAAAACTGTTATTTCGGCGGAAAAATTGACTCAGAAAGTCGAACAAAATCTTCAAAAATTATGTTTAATGTAATTATAATAGATCCAAAGAATCAAGTGAAATTCTCAGTACAAATACAAATGGTGAAGATAACAAAAAGATGCCAGAGGACCATCCATCTATTCATGCATGACATAGTTTTTTAATATGCAGTCTTGGATTGCCAACCAAGAGACATTTGATGAAGAAGCCAATACATAGTCATGGCTATTGTGCTCATTACATGCGACTGGGGTCCGGGTCCCATTTAATTCCCGAGTGGCTGTTCTTGTGAGCGACGTCCGAACTCATTAATTGCGACGTCCCGGTTCGTGGGATCGGTCCCCATGGTTGGCCCCTGCAAGACGTGAAGAGAGGCACAGTAGAGAGAGAAACCACGAGAGAATGACACAATTTAATATAGTTTTGGAGTGCATTGATTCACCTCCCGCATGCGCTGGTTCTTTGCAATTATGTAGGGATAAGGATTAGAAAAGGGGAAGGCCGCTGCATCTCTTTGTTATATACTTCACGGCTCAGCCTTTGCTGATTTAAGAAGCAACGCCCACTACCATGTACATGGCCAAAAGTGCCCCTTCTTATGCAAACGTAGCAGGCACGATGTAATGAATGTATTCCAAAGCGTGATGATGATGGTTTTTAATTTATAGTGCTAATTGACTAGATCAATCGATATCGCATCCTCTCTGCAAATAAATAAACCTATTTCTGGATTAAATTTTCTTAATATATAATACTATCATCGAGACGTGGACTAATATCGTTCAACATGAACCATCCCAAATGCCATTCCAGTAATGGTGCTGGCCGTTTTGATGACTAACGGTTGTCGCTGAAACCAAGGCAGTAAGAAGATTCCCACCATAGTGTGTCTGCACTAAATTGACTATTTATCCCTTATTTAGCACTAGGGTTATTATCTGAAGTGGAGGTTCGACTTATTTTAAAGTGTCCCTCCGGACTGGTGTTTATATTCAAGAAGCTTGATATCAGTTTAGATGACAGTCGAGTTACTGCATCAATCAAAATTAAGTTGATTTATAAATCTTTTTCCTTTTATCCCGTTCATTGTTTTGGTGCATCTTTTACTTTTCATATTTAAATGCTTGGCAAAATATTGAAGTCCTCACATCATAAACAAGATAAAGAACCAAGGCATTCCTCTGATTGCTCTAAATCACAACCGATCGCATTGGAGTAAGTTGAAACGATGCAAATAGGCGCGTCTAAACCAAGCAGTAGTTTACCTTCTGAGCTATGTATTTATACTACTCAATCTGCTTGTATGAGCGAAACAGCTGGTTTAGAAGATAATAATCAAAAACGTACTTAATGGTTTCTAAGAAAATAATTTGGTAAATAACCAGTAAGACTTGAGCATTATATCACTTTCTCTTTCTCTAAGCAGTCATCAACGATAACATCATTATATAAGATTTTGGAAATCAAAGTACAGCACCTATGCAAATGAAAAAGAGCTTTACCCAATTAGTGTTTTATTTTGGGGTTATAAATAACGGTGAGAGCTCCACCAATTATTTAATAAAAATGATGCAAGCATAATTATCATGTGAGAGCTTCCCGGCCGGTTCAGTCCCGGGGATCTGTTTCCGTTTTTTGTTTGTTCCCCCCCCCTTGGTTCTCCCAGCTTCTCTTTTATAGGTGGGGATTACGTTACCTGAGAGGTAACCGGGGGATTTGTCCCTGTCTGTGATAATTGGGCACGATTTGGCCCATTTATGGCATAGTGGAGAACAGGGCCGAATCAGACCGGAATCAGGGAGTTGTCACGGTCGATCGGACCTGTTGGAGTGGTTGAACCGCCGGCCGTAGCGGGCCTGGGGTCTGTGGATGGTAAGTGCATTTATTACCGAATGAACCGGCGGTCAGGTAGAGCCATGCGCTCTGATGGTTCAGTGATCCGGAGATCGTCTTGGGCCGTGTTCATTAAATGACTGAGTGCATCGGAGACTTGAGAGAGTCTCGTGCATTAATGGCAGGTCGTGCCGAATACCTGCGAAGATCTTATGCCTTGATGGCTTGGAGATAGTGGCAGGTCGCAAGCCGTAGGAGTTGTCAGTCCCTTGGACTTTAGGCGGAGGTTGAACATTTGGTTAAGGCATCGGCTCGGCAAGAGTGCCGAGCCGAGCTGGTCGCCCAATGGGGCGCCCTGTGGCGGGGTTGCTTCAAGTACTCCTGGTCGGCGCCCTTTAGGCGAGCACCTTCTAGCAGAGCGCCTTGGCGCTGTCTTTGGTCGGCACTTTCTAACCGAGCAGCTTTGGGTGGGGCACCTCTTGGCGCGCGCTCTGGTCGACGCCCTCTAGTCGAGCGCCTTCCTGGTCGGCATCCTTTGGCCGAGCAGCTTTCCGGTCGGCGCTCTTCGGCCGAGCGGCTTTCCGGTCGGCGCTCTTCGGCCGAGCGCCTCTGTGGATATATGACTTAGGGTTTTTCCCCTAACACTACCCCCCGACTTCCGAGCTCCAGTTGGCTATCAGCTGGAGCGCGGGAAGTAGCTTTAATTGGGTCATCACGAATTCCGAAAATTTTGATTTACTGTGCGTTTTGAGTTATCGAACGCTTCGAGGTGCCTTTAATAGGCGGCGTCTCTTCTTTCCCGAAGAACCTCATTATTGGGACACCTTTTGCGAAGCGTCCTCGCGTCGTGGGCTCATGATGGGGCCGCACGATCTTCGATTGCGGATGCCTTTCCGCACGATCCGATGGGGCGCTTCGACATTCGAAGTGCTAGCCCTAATTAAATGCGTCGTTCTGTCTTTTAGGCCGACACGTGTTATCATCTAACCAGGACGCAGCGCTTTCTTCGCTGATCCGGGCCGTTGGGAAGGTCTATATAAACTCTCCCCCGGCCCCCTGTCCTCTTTCTATTGCCTTCTGCTTCCAGCTTCCTATTCTCCCAGTCTTCCTCAGACCGAAGTCCCTTTTCTCCGGCATCTTTCCCAGGTCCCCCTTCTTTTTGATTTCCCTCTCTTGTAATGGGTTCTTTGCCTAGCGAAGTAGTATCCACCATGAGTGTCCTGGAGGTCGAGATGACCGAAGAGTGGTTTTTCCCTCTTCACGGGTTCCATTTGGAACCCGCCAGGCGAAGGGATCGGGTAACCGATCCTCCGGTAGGCCGGATCGGAGTGCACTCGGAGTCACTCTGGGCCGGCCTCCGATTTCCTCTTCACAGCTTTGTGAATGAGTTGCTGGCGGTATGCCAGTTGGTCCCGGCGCAACTCACTCCAAACGCTTGGAGGACAGTGATGGGTTTCCTATCACTGTGTTTACTACAGGGGATTCCTACCTCTGTCAACGTCTTCCGGCGACTTTTTATTTTTAAGTCGAACCCGGGAGACGGGGAGTGGCTCTACATCGCCCTCCGGGTGGGTCGTCCACTTTTTCATGGTGCCCCCTCATCCATTCATGGTTGGAAGGAGAAATTCTTCTTCCTGGGTTCTGAACGGTCCTGGGGGTTTGACCCCAGGTGGAGGCCGGCCCAACTTAAATCCATCAACAGGCTCCCCCAGCTTTCTCCGCGTGAGCAGGAGATCTTCGATACCATCCGCAGCCTTGGGGACGGGATTTTGCTGAACGGCCTCATTGGCGAGGACGCCCTGGTGAACGTGGGCTTGAGCTCGGCACGTCCTCAGGGTAAGGATAGTTACAGCAACTTCTTATTTCCTTATTGTTCTAATGTTCTAATTTTGCTCATCTTTGCAGACATCGCAAAAATGGTGACCAAGAGCGAAGTCCTTTACGCCCGCTTCCAGAAGAGGGCGGCCGAACTCTCAGGAGAACCGACCGAGCCGAGGAAGAAAGCAAAGACCTCGGCGAAGACCTCGACGACCACAACCGTTGAGGCGCGCGCTTCTCGCCCCGTGCGCCCTGAGGCTGGTCGGGGAGAGGGCGTGGGCTCTGGCGGAGCCACGATGGCACTTCCGTGTCCGGTGCCGATTTCGCAAGTCCCTGGTCGGCGGGAAGCTCCAAATTCCGACCAGGGAGGGAGGACCTCAACAGATCTGGCGCTCGCACGCCCCACCTCTACCACGCAGCGGTCCGGTCAGCCGTCTACTCGACCCCAATTCCCCAGCTCTGAGCCGGGGAATAGCCAAGAAGCAACGGGGTCGGCCGCACCCAGGCCAGCTGAGGCCGGTCTGGCGGGTTCTTCGGGTCCTCAGGAGCGGGTGCCTTACGCTCCTGGATGGGCTGTTTTCGAGGGCGACTCGGCCCTCGATAATGCACAAGTGGCGCGCGAAGTTCTTCGGGTCGCGCTGCTCCCGGCCGACCAGGCCAAAATTCGGTCCATGAACTACGGCGAGTTCATGGACTCCGCTATTTGCTCTTCCATCCGAGTAAGTCAGCTTTTATCTCTGTGCAAATTTGTGTTTCGGCTTAAAACTGTTTCTTACATGTCCCTCTTGCAGCGCCTCCACGAGACCGAGACGATGATTCACATCATCCAGGACTATCGGGACCGGGCCCGAAGGCATCAAAGGGGGCGCGAGGAGGCCGAAACAAAGTTCCTCGCGTCTGAGGCCGAGCAGAAAGTGCTTCAAGCGAAGCTAGGGGCGGCCGAAGACGAGGTTCGGACTCTGGTCGCCGAACTTGAAGAGGAGAAGGGCGCGCACTCTTTGACTAGGTCCGAAGTGCGCGCCGCGGAGGCCTGCCGGACGGAGGCCGAATCGTCGCTCGCTATACGCGAGCAGGAGGTGGGGGAGGCTCGAATAAAGGTCCGAGATCTCGAGATCCGTCTACTTGACGTGCAATCTCTGCTCGCGGATCGCGAAAGAGAAATAAAGATTTTGGAGCGGAAGGCCGCCTACCATGAGGCTCGGGAGAAGGAGGCCCGGGAGCAGGCCCAGGACGCCGTCAAGCTCTTCCGTGAATCGGAAGAGTTTCGCAACTTGATGGAAGAGGAAGGCGTCAATGGTCTCATCCAGGGCTTCAAGGACTTCCACAATCAGTTGCGGCGACTTCTCCCAGATTTCGACCTTAGCCTGCTCCAACCAGGCGCTGGGGTCGAAAACCCAGAAGCGGAGGCGGAGGTAGAGGTTCCAACCTCTGGCGGGACCGACCAGGAGGGTCAAGCTGAAGAAGGCGAGATCGTTCTCGAGGTCACCGAGGCAGCTCCTAAAGCCACCGTGGGGGCCTCGGCCGCAGTAGAGCCAGCTGTTCCTGAAGTCGCCGGGCCTGAGCCTTTGGTGTAGTTTTCCCTTTTTCCTATCTTCTTTTTCCTTTTTGTAAGCCGGAGCGGCCTCTATACTTTGTTAAGGCCGGGTCCGAGCTCTTGTACTAGGCCTCCGGGCTTTTTGAAATGAATATTCATGTGTGGAAACTTGTCTATTGTAGCTCAAGTTTCTCTGCTCGGATCTATTTTGGGTTCCGAGGATATGGGCTCTAGGGCCTGAACTTAAGTTTTGGCTTGCCGAGCTCCATTGCTCGGTTCTTCGACCAATGGTATAGCAACGCATAGATAATGTAAAAAACATTAAATAAATGGGTACCTTGTACCGTATGCGTCCATGCGCCGAGGCGACTGAGGACGCTTCTCTGCTCGGACTCCGTTCTTCGAGGACGTCGGCAGAGAAATCCAGAAGCAGAATAGATAATGTAAAAAATATTAAATAAATGGGTACCTTGTACCGTATGCATCCATGCGCCGAGGCGACTGAGGACACTTCTCTGCTCGGACTCCGTTCTTCGAGGACGTCGGCAGAGAAATCCAGAAGCAGAATGGGTACCTTGTACCGTATGCGTCCTTGCGCCGAGGCGACTGAGGACACTTCTCTGCTCGGACTCCGTTCTGGTACCGTATGCGTCCTTGCGCCGAGGCGACTGAAGACGCTTCTCTGCTCGGACTCCGTTCTTCGAGGACGTCGGCAGAGAAATCCAAAAATGGAATAGCGGGCCGAGCTCGTTGGCTGAAGCCGGTAAAGACTGAGCCGAGCTCGCTTGGCCAATAAAGACAACATCCCAACGTATCGGGGCATCCCGATGAACCGGGGCATCTCGGCCGAGGTCGGGGTAGGAGCACGAGCCGAGCTCGTCCGGTCAGAGAGGACCGCTACTCAATAGTCGATGGAGCACGAGCCGAGCTCGTCCGGTCAGAGGACCGCTACTCAATAGTCGATGGAGCACGAGCCGAGCTCGTCCGGTCAGAGAGGACCGCTACTCAATAATCGATGGAGCACGAGCCGAGCTCGTCCGGTCAGAGGACCGCTACTCAATAATCGATGGAGCACGAGCCGAGCTCGTCCAGTCAGAGAGGACCGCTACTCAATAATCGATGGAGCACGAGCCGAGCTCGTCCGGTCAGAGGACCGCTACTCAATAGTCGATGGAGCACGAGCCGAGCTCGTCCGGTCAGAGAGGACCGCTACTCAATAATCGATGGAGCACGAGCCGAGCTCGTCCGGTCAGAGGACCGCTACTCAATAGTCGATGGAGCACGAGCCGAGCTCGTCCGGTCAAAGAGGACCGCTACTCAATAATCGATGGAGCACGAGCCGAGCTCGTCCATGGAGAGCGCACCATAAACTCATGGACATCTTCAGGGAGTCCACGCAGGTACTCCATCATCCCGAGGTATCAGGGCATCCCAACCGTGGTTAGGGAAGAATAAACCTGATGCCATGAGATAATCAAGAAAATTGGTGAGCTCGGAATAAGTTCGCAATCCATCAGTTTACCGTAAAATGAAATTTATAGAGTGAAATTCATAAGATGAAATTTAATGGTTGAATAATGAGGGACCCCTTAGGGTTCTACTGGTGGTACACGCGGAGATTTTCAGAGCTCCAGCTCCGCGGAATGGGAGTCCCATCTAGAGACTCCAATTGATAAGCTCCGGGTCGGCGAATGCGCGTGACTCGGTATGGTCCTTCCCAATTCGGGGCCAGCTTCCCTCGCTCAGTTGGTCGGGAGGTTTCAGCTCTTCTTAGGACAAGGTCCCCTGGTCTGAAAGATTTGACTTTGACCCTGGCGTTGTAGTACTGAGCTGTCTTTTGTTGGTACCTCGCCATACGCACTCGGGCGACCTCCCTTGTTTTCTCGATCAAGTCGAGGTTGCCTCTGAGCTGCGAAGAGTTGGAGCTAGCATCGTGGTGCTCGACTCTTGGAGAGGGGAGCCCAATCTCTAGTGGAATGACGGCCTCCGTCCCATATGTCAGGTTGAAGGGAGTCTCGCCGGTGGGGACGCGGAACGTAGTCCGGTAAGCCCACAGGACATTGTATAGGTCTTCGACCCATTGTCCTTTGGATTTGTCGAGCCTGGTTTTGAGACCCTGCAAAATAGTACGATTTGTTACCTCGGTTTCTCCGTTTGTCTGAGGATGCGCGACCGAGGTGAAGCGGTGGTCAATGCCAAGCTCGGAGCAGAACTCTCTGAAATGGATGTTGTCGAACTGGCGACCGTTGTCAGAGATAAGGATGCGGGGAAGCCCGAATCTGCAAATGATGGACTTCCAAACGAAATCCCGCATCTTCTGCTCGGTTATCCGGGCGAGGGGCTCAGCTTCCACCCACTTAGTGAAGTAGTCGATGGAGACGACCAGGAACTTCCTTTGCCCGGTGGCCAGAGGAAATGGCCCGAGGATGTCAATTCCCCACTGGGCAAAAGGCCAAGGGGAGCTGATAGAAGTCAAAAGAGCCGAGGGCCGGCGTTGAACGTTGGCGTTCCTTTGGCACCGGTCGCATCTCTTGACGAAATCCATAGCATCCTTCTGGAGTGTCGGCCAATAATACCCTTGGCGCAGAATTTTATGGGCCAAGGCTCGTCCTCCCAGATGGTTTCCACAAATTCCTTCGTGGACTTCGCGCAGGGCATAATTAGCTTCCGTTGGGCGAAGGCATCTGAGAAGGGGAGAGGTGAAGGATTTCCGATAGAGCTTTCCCTCGTATAGTATGTATCGGGTGGCGAGGCGCTTGATTCGGCGAGTCTCTCGTACATCAGCAGGGAGAGTTTCATCTTGCAGATAGCTGATGAGTCCATCCATCCAGCTTGGCTCGAGCTCGGTGCAGAGGGTCTGCTCGGTCTCGTCCGTGCTGGGCTTTTGGAGATATTCCAGGACTGCCCCTTTGGGAAGCTCGCTCATGCGAGAGGACGCCAGCTTTGATAGCTGGTCGGCCCTGAGATTCTCCGACCTGGCAATATGTTGAATGTGGAAAGAGTCCAAGGTCGAGGCGAGATCCCGTACCTTCTGGAGATACTTCTGCATGGTCGGGTCTCTAGCTTCGAAGTCGCCCACAATTTGGTTGACGACGAGCTGAGAATCACTGAAGGCCTTCAAGTCCTTCACTCCTAGCTCTTTGGCTAGCTTAAGCCCGGCGACGAGCGCTTCATACTCCGCCATATTATTGGAAGCAGGAAACTCGAGGCGCAGGGCCTGCTCGGCGACCACCCCCTCCGGGCTGGTGAGAATAAATCCTGCTCCACTATCCCCCGAGTTTGAAGAGCCATCGACATGTAGAGCCCATGTAAAACTCGGGGTCTGCTCCAGCGGTGGCTCAGGTTCAGGCTTGACCTCATCTGGTATAGTGCACTCGGCCATAAAGTCTGCGAGTGCTTGTGCTTTGATCGCCTGTCTGGGCCGGTACTCAATGTCGAATTCCCCGAGCTCAATGGCCCATTTAGTGATCCGACCCGCACGATCCGATCTTTGCAGGATCTGCTTGATCGGCTGGTCAGTCAGCACGGCCACTGTGTGAGCTTGGAAGTAGGGTCGGAGCCTCCGAGCTGAGATGACCAAAGCATAGGCGGTCTTCTCAAGCTTGGAGTATCGGGTCTCAGCATCCCTTAAGACCCGGCTGGTGTAATACACCGGTTTCTGAAGTTTCCCCTCCTCTCGGACCAGGACCGAGCTTACTGCTACAGGGGAGACAGCTAAATACAAGTAGAGGAGCTCACCCTGTTGAGGCTTCGTGAGTAGGGGAGGGGAAGCCAGCAGGTGCTTGAGCTCTTCAAAAGATTGCTGGCACTCGTCCGACCACAAAAAGTTCTTCGGCTTCTTGAGGGCTGCAAAGAATGGAAGGCAGCGCTCGGCCGAGCGGGAGATAAACCTCCCGAGGGCTGCCACTCGGCCCGTGAGCCGCTGTACCTCCTTGACCGTCCTGGGAGGCGTCATCCTTTGGAGGGCTCGGATCTTCTCTGGATTGGCCTCGATTCCTCGTTGTGTAATGATGAAGCCGAGGAATTTGCCGGAGGTGACCCCGAATGCACATTTAGCTGGGTTGAGCTTCATCTGGTACTTTCGGAGTGTGGAGAATGCTTCATTGAGGTCGGCTATGTGGTCTTGCGCCGCCTTGCTTTTCACCAGCATGTCATCCACGTAGACCTCCATGTTTCGGCCTATTTGGTCTTTGAAGATCCGGCTGACCAGCCTTTGATAAGTCGCCCCGGCATTTTTTAGACCGAATGGCATCACTTTGTAGCAGTAGGTTCCCCCGTCGGTGATGAAGGCTGTCTTTTCCTCGTCTTCTGGCGCCATGCGGATCTGGTTATATCCGGAAAAGGCGTCCATGAATGCCAGCAGCTCGTGACCCGAGGTGGAGTCCACGAGCTGGTCTATGCTGGGAAGTGGAAAGCTGTCCTTCGGGCAGGCTTTATTCAGGTCGGTGTAGTCCACGCACATACGCCACTTTCCGCTAGCTTTTTTGACGAGGACCACATTGGCGAGCCATTCCGGGTAGGATATCTCCCGGATGAAGCCGGCTTCAAGGAGCTTACCGACCTCCTCGGCTGCTGCTCGTTGTCGTTCAGGGGCGGCGCCTCGCTTCTTTTGTCGCACGGGCTTGCAGGTCGGCTTTACCTGAAGCCGGTGGACCATGACCTCCGGGTTTATTCCCGGCATGTCTATAGGCGACCAGGCGAAGACATCCATATTGTCCCGTAGGAAGTTGACGAGGCGACTCCTCCCGTTTTCGCCAAGGCCAGAGCCGATCTGCACGGTTAGCTCGGGAAAGTTCTCTCGCAAGGGAACTTGAATTAACAACTCACCAGGCTCTACCCGCTCTTTCTGGGGGTTGACCCGTGCCTCCATAGCTTCAGTTGAGGGCTGGTCAGTCGTTGGGGCGGGCACCTCGGCTGGTCGTCTTGCCTCGTGGGTCGCTAGGTAGCATCGCCTTGCCACCATTTGGTCCCCTCGGACTTCACCGACTCCCTGGCTGGTGGGGAATCGCATCAGCAGGTGGTGAGTTGAGACCGCTGCTCGGAGGGCGTTGAGTCCTGGCCTTCCAAAGATGGCGTTGTAAACCGAGGGCAGGCGTATCACAAGGAAGCTCATACCCATGGTACTTTCACGAGGGGCGAGCCCGGCTGTGACCAGAAGGTCGATCTCGCCCTCTACTGGGACTGAATCCCCAGTGAATCCAACTAGCGGAGCATTCATCCTCCGTAGCTGTTCTTTTGTCATCCCCATTTTACAATAAGCATCAAAATACAAAACATTCGCCGAGCTTCCATTATCAACCAGGATGCGTTTTACATCAAATTTATTTATGATCATGGAAATGACCATAGCATCATCATGGGGAGTTTCGACTCCTTCTAGATCGTCATCTGAGAAGGAGATAGCTTCAGATGTGCGCGGGCGCTTCGAGGAGGCTCCTTCCCCTGAGGCTTCTCCAGCCGAGGTCCCTCATCGGATAGTGTTGATGACGCCGGCGATGGGCCTGTTGGCATTGGAACCTTCAGGCTGTGCTGCTCCTTCGGCTGGCTTCTTCCCTTCGCGCCGGCCTTGCACAAACCGATCGAGCACCCCTCGGCGAATGAGTGCTTCGATCTCATTTCGGAGCTGATAACAATCCTCGGTATCATGGCCGTGATCCCGGTGAAAACGGCAATACTTCCGGAGATCACGCCGGATTCTGGTGTCTGACTTTGGAGGGGGGAGCCGGATGCAATCCCGATTCTCAATCTCCATGAGGATTTCAGCCCGAGGAGCATTAAGGGGAGTATACTTTTCATACCTCCCTTCAGGTGCACGGGCCTGCAGTGGGAACCTCGGGCGGAGTGACCTCTGCTGCGGCAGTCCTCTCAACCGGGGTGGACTCTTCGGGCGGGGCGGATTCTTAGCTCGTCGTGAAGACGAGCTTCTGGGTCGGCCGCGTTCCTCGCGGCGCCTCTTCTTGGGATTCTGCTCGGTCCCGCCCCGCCTGACGGCCACGGCTTCCTCAGCCTTGGCGTACTTCCGGGCCCGAGCGAACATTTCTGTAAGGTCCGCTGGGAAATTTTTCTCAATCGAGAAGAGGAATCTGTAGGACCGGGCTCTAGTCTTCAGCGCCGACATGGCGATTGACTGGTCAAGCTCCCGGACTTCCCATGTTGCGGCGGTGAACCGGTCCAGATATTCCCTTAAGGACTCTCCCTCCTTTTGTTTGATGTCGAGGAGGGAGTCGGATGTCCGCCGCTGAGGCTGGCTAGCGGCGAAGTTGTCGGCAAACTGTCTGCCGAGCTGCTCAAAGGAGGAGACAGTACTTGGCTTCAGCCCGGTGAACCAAAGCCGGGCTGGTCCTCGGAGTGTCGCCGGGAAAGCCTTGCACATCATGGCTTCCGAGGCTCCTTGTAGGGCCATTAAGACCCGGTAACTCTCTAGGTGGTCAAAGGGATCTGCCTTGCCGTTGTAAGGCTCCACTTGGGGCATCTTGAACCGGAGGGGAACCGGTTCATCTTCAATCTCCTGGGAGAAGGGCGACTTCGTATTGAACTCGAAGTCGCCGTTACATCCCGATTTTCTCCCGTGGAGTGCCTGGATTTGGCGCTCCAGCTTTTCGACCTTCTTGTTGAGTCCATCACTCTGGAGGATCGCTACAGCGGTTCCTCCGGGTGCAGGTTGCCCTGGAACCGACTCAGCTTCTGAAGGCTGTGGCCAGCCTCCGTGATCTCTGACTGGGTGCTCTCTCCAGAGGGAGGCTTGGACTTGAGGGTCCTGACCTCGAAGAGGAAGCCCGCTTGTAGGGGGCTCCGGTTGAACTGGAGCCGGGGGAGGCGGTGTTGCTGGGATGCCCCTGGGTTGCAAGCTTTGGACGGCGGTAGCCAACGCCTGCACTTGCTGCACCAGGGCATCAAATTGTTCCGGTTGAACTTGAGGTGCTGGCTCAACCGGGGGTGGTGAGTTCCGAACGGAATATTCTGGGCTTGGTGGAGGACATCGAGAGGCGTTGGAAGCCCCTTTGCTTCTTAGCTTCATGGTAGCGAACTCGGTCCCTTCCTCTAGCGCCAACTGTTGCTGGAAATTGGACCCGGGGGCCGCCGCGAAGCCGGGGAAGGAGGAGCTCCGCTGCTACAGGGGGCGGACGGCGGTGCGCCGGCCGGCTGCGTCCTCCGCTGCGGGGGGGTGTGCAGGTCCTGCAAGGAAAACCGGTGGCCGGGCTCCCCGGCGCCGGCCCTCCGATGCCTAAGTCAGAGGGGGCAAATATGTGGAGAGAGCAGGGAAGAGAGTATATGGAGAAGACAGCAAGAACATTTGGATAAGATAAAGAAGACGAAGAGGATGATGTCCTCAATTGTGTCTATGCTTCCCGGCCGGTTCAGTCCCGGGGATCTGTTTCCGTTTTTTGTTTGTTCCCCCCCCTTGGTTCTCCCAGCTTCCCTTTTATAGGTGGGGATTACGTTACCTGGGAGGTAACCGGGGGATTTGTCCCTGTCTGTGATAATTGGGCACGATTTGGCCCATTTATGGCATAGTGGAGAACAGGGCCGAATCAGACCGGAATCAGGGAGTTGTCACGGTCGATCGGACCTGTTGGAGTGGTTGAACCGCCGGCCGTAGCGGGCCTGGGGTCTGTGGATGGTAAGTGCATTTATTACCGAATGAACCGACGGTCAGGTAGAGCCATGCGCTCTGATGGTTCAGTGATCCGGAGATCGTCTTAGGCCGTGTTCATTAAATGACTGAGTGCATCGGAAATTTGAGAGAGTCTCGTGCATTAATGGCAGGTCGTGCCGAATACCTGCGAAGATCTTATGCCTTGATGGCTTGGAGATAGTGGCAGGTCGCAAGCCGTAGGAGTTGTCAGTCCCTTGGACTTTAGGCGGAGGTTGAACATTTGGTTAAGGCATCGGCTCGGCAAGAGTGCCGAGCCGAGCTGGTCGCCCAATGGGGCGCCCTGTGGCGGGGTTGCTTCAAGTACTCCTGGTCGGCGCCCTTTAGGCGAGCACCTTCTAGCAGAGCGCCTTGGCGCTGTCTTTGGTCGGCACTTTCTAACCGAGCAGCTTTGGGTGGGGCACCTCTTGGCGCGCGCTCTGGTCGACGCCCTCTAGTCGAGCGCCTTCCTGGTCGGCATCCTTTGGCCGAGCAGCTTTCCGGTCGGTGCTCTTCGGCCGAGCGGCTTTCCGGTCGGCGCTCTTCGGCCGAGCGCCTCTGTGGATATATGACTTAGGGTTTTTCCCCTAACAGTAAATAACCAGTAAGACTTGAGCATTATATCACTTTCTCTTTCTCTAAGCAGTCATCAACGATAACATCATTATATAAGATTTTGGAAATCAAAGTACAGCACCTATGCAAATGAAAAAGAGCTTTACCCAATTAGTGTTTTATTTTGGGGTTATAAATAACGGTGAGAGCTCCACCAATTATTTAATAAAAATGATGCAAGCATAATTATCATGTGAGATCGCATTTGCTAGTTCAACCAAATAATCCACAAACCATCTCATGGTTTAACATTTGTATCTTGGAGGAGATCAAAAGGACAATTTTCAACTGATTTCCATTGCAAGAGGGGCATTTCAGTACGTCAAAACCAGAAGGGACCACCCGCCCGGTATCATCATTCTGCTCCCATTTACCCGTGCCAACAAAAAATTCCACGCCAAGCAAAGAAACCAGCCTTTCCCTGGTTCCATCTCATACATAAACCCCTTCACTTCCTCCAAGAGCCCCTCACCCTCAAAACCTCCGGGCACAAGAAGAGACCGATGGCCGCCTTCGTCGTCTTCTCTTCTCTGCTAATGTTTTCCTTGGCGCACGCCCAGCTGCATTCTATAGTGCCACAGCCTCGCGCCCCACACGGTCTGGTCTTCGAGAACCCCATGTCGTTCTCCCCCTCGGCCTTCGAGTTCTTCCACCCGAAGAGCTCGCCACCGGCGGAAGCGCCAGTGCCGCTGGTGTCGTCGTTCCCGGGCGCGACGTCTTCGAAGGCGAGGGCGGAGCAGGTGGCAGCGAGCGTGCGGTCGGCCCCGCCGAGCCACGGGGGCGTTGGGGCCGGCGGGGTGGCGGCGGTTGTGGTCGGGCTTGTGTTCGTGGTGCTCGTGGCCATGGGAGCCTCCTATGTCGTGGCCAAGCGTCGGGCCAACATCAGCCGGGCTCATGCCTTGGTCCAGCCGGACGCAGTCTAATTAAAAAGAGCATCGCACGATATTTGAAGTTTGTCATGGAGGGCTAGCAATCTTGCAAGCAGCGTCGGCCTCCTTCCTAGATTAGGTCTTGTATGTATCCTCCTGCCGGAGCTTGCGGATTTAACATCTGCAGTTTGTTCTGCGAAAGCTAAGCCACTCAGTTAAGCGGCGTGGATTGGGTGTAATGGTAGTGATGGTGCTCAACAACTTCAGAGCTTTCGTTTAAACTCGTGTGTTTCTTCTCTATAGTCAACCGGAACCGCACTGTAGACATTGTCATTACTGCGGCACGACCTGAATTTTATATATAAAAATGCACTGAAATTGCTTAGAGTTCGGAAATAATTTGGATGACGAAACATTAAATATAATCAATTTAAGGAGGACCATGTTAAAAACAAGCATGCAAAAGATGATGATGCCATAATCAGCAAAATGTGAGATAATCAATTTATTGTTACTAAGGGTGGGTTTTTTTTCTTCTTCTTGGGTTGTTGTTTATAATTTGATTTATAAAAATTCATGGATAATCGGTTGCTCAAGAAGAATGTCTCACAAATTCATGAATATTTTCAACGATCTGAATGATGTATATTATTGCCACTAAATTCTGAATCGAGGTCGAGATGCTGCTCGGCTCGCTTTGAGGTCGGTAATAACCGGACCGAGTGAGGTCAGATGAGATTGAGGTGAGGAAGAATTAGTCGCCTTCGGAGCTAACCTACAAGTTCGCCTGCTGAAAAGTTTCTGACAGAAGATCCTTCGATACTTAAATTAGAATAATAGTACAATAGTACCGTGACAATTACATCCATCGTGCACTCGCTGCATTGTTGCCATAACTTTGGTTTTTATTAGCATGAGTAGTAAAGTTTCAGTTTTCACCAAAGTTGATTAATATCGAGGCCAAAGATGTCGGTTTAAGCTAAAATCAAGGTGTTCAATATTTTTTCTATCATATATAATATCATTACCATGCTTGCTTTGGTTGGAATCAAGGGGGCTATCCTACGATATAAGAGACACATCCAAACGATTTAGGAGGCTTGCCCTCATTGAGGGACGCCGGGTTGAATATCAACGCCAACATGCCCGTGAACCGCACGTGCGCCCTCCGACCCCAACTGGCCGTCCGTGTAATTAATTCGATCTTTCAGGGTATTTTTGATCCTACAGCATCAAATCCCAGATTCCAATCGAATCACTCGGAATAAACCAAGGAAATTAGCCGAAGTCGATCGCATTATAGGATCCGGAGCCCCGTTTCTGCCCTCTTCTTTCCCTCTCCAACTAAAAGTTAGGAGATGCATCTGTGGCCAACCCTAAAGATACGGGACTCGTTCAAGCAGGCATACCTCTGCAAGCTGGAATGGAATCTGGAGCGCATCAAGCGGAGCAAACAACCCACCTCCTCCGCCTCCGACCAACCCCTCCTCCTCGCCGCTTCCAAATCCCAATCCCAAGAGGAGGGGCCCGGTCACTCCGCTTCCAAGCTTCTTACTGATCTCCTCGCCTTCGCAGGCGACCTCCTCGTCATCCTCACCTGCTGCTTGTGCTGCCGTGCAGGTAACCGACCATCTTCCCTATTTCTTCTGCTGCTGCATAAATTTACGGTTGTAAACTCTATTTATCGTTCTTTCGATTTTTCTTATGGCGTTTTTTTTGTTTTTTCTAATTTAGGGTTTTAGATTTTGCCCTGGGGACTTGTTATTCTAATAATACAATTACACAGCAAAATTCTAAGGGTTACCAATTTTGCTGGACACGCATTTGGTTGGAGCCATGGGTCGCAAATTCTGTCGCCTTATCAAATGCTACATGCAGATGAGCAACTTCTCGGAAAAATAGGAGGGCTTGATGAGCGTTTTCTTTTTCTTTTTCTTTTTTTAATAAGAAGAAAAAAACCACATCTTTGTGTTTTAACTTTAAGCCGTATCATGTCATCCAAATAAGTAGATAGCTTACAATCCTAGTATTGTGTTCGAAACCGTAGATTAAGACAGAAATATCACGAAATAATTTGCAACATCTATCAAAATAGTTAATCCTTTCTTTGTGTTTGAAACCTTTGGTCACCACTCTAATCTTTAGTTGTTCGATAGATCCATGATT